>NW_017307060.1:341875-350278 GCF_000935625.1 Nanorana parkeri | reverse complement strand
TGATCGCGGAGCACATTAATGCCTGTGTTTTCCAGTCCAGCGCCATTGACTTCAATGCACCGCCATGCCCCCTCCCGCCCCTGAATGCAGGTGTTTTTTCATTGGTAGATCTCATTGAGCTCGTCATTTGAAAAGTAGATCTCCAGATGAAAAATTGTGGGCACCCCTGTTCTAGAGGGTGGCTACTTTTATTTCCCATGTGTGTGTTGTAAAGTAGCCACCACTCCAAGCTCACTCCCATGATTAACTATTATCTCAATACAAACTAGCAAACTAAACACAAGATTGCAATCTATCCCCAGAGTGAGCTTGGAGTGGTGGCTACTTTATAACACACATAGGGACAAGGGGGAACAGAAGTAGCCACCCTCCAGAAGGAAGGACAGCGCCAGCATAAATTCAGAGATGATTTGAGTATCTGCATCATCTGAGTGATGCACAAATAAGCTACATTTTTGTTAATAGTTAGGGAATGGATTTTTAAGTTTTATCTCCTGAGTTTAGTGTCACTTTAAGGAGTATCTTCCAGTGAGGATGCTTATTCCATTGCCAACTGTCAAAGGTGTGATTTCCCTTGTTTTCAGGAGATTTCTGCTCACTTTCTGTCATGTCTCTGATACATGACATTATGGAAAATCTCCCTGATGGTGTTAAATTCTATCCAAAACTAAAAATAAAAGATAATTTAGTTGAAGTTCTGCTTTAAAACCCAACTGAAGTTGATCATATTAATACTAACTATTATTTTGATAGGTAAAGAAAAAACATTGGAAAAGAGTATGGAAAATACAGTCCCTCTTTAATCAATATTAAAGCCCATTCAAAGCCAAAAAATAGATAATTGTTCAGGCTGTCTAAATATGATTGTGTAATAAAATTGACACCAAAACGACCCAGTGCTCTCAGTAATGCACACAGATCTGTTGAAATGTTTGCCAGAAATAAACAAAAGAGTGCCTCTCTAGTCTAGAAGTCTCTATTGATCTGTAGTAAGCTGTAAGAATTGTAGCGGTCTATTAAGGCTACCAATTGTTAAACAAATTAATTAATAAATAAAATGCAATACAATACAACAATAATGATAAATTTAAAAATAATGAATGCAAAAAGGCTGCTTAGAAAATGTTCATGAAAGCGTTATAATGCCTATACACTTACAATAATTGTTTGCCTTCATCCTAAGTATAAAGAGGAGCCTATTAAAACTATTGAGCCAAATGCCGCTCGGCGGCATTCGGCTATTCTCTCACTGCTGTTCGGGATCTTTCAGAATAGCCTGAACAGCAGTGTGAAGCCTGTACCAGCCTGAAGTGAATAGCCGAACAGTGTTCGGCTCACTTCACTTCTGATCGGTCATTCACTCGGCTGCCCTCGGCAGCTTTGTGAATAGACCCCTATGTCTAAGAAGAAATTGCTAGAATGGGGAGCAGGGTAATTATTGGCCAAAATGCCTACACTCAGGGGGAGTGGCATTTATTAAAAGCTAAATCTGTCCTTTACGGAAAGTAGATCAACCAGCACTTGAAATATGTTTCAGTTTACAATACATTCATACTGAGCTAAGATGATTAATTAGATCAAAATTGATCCAGATTTTTCCAAAGTCACACCAATTTGTGCAGCAGGATGCATGCAGAGCACTATAGAAATCATTAGCACTTACCATCTTTCCCAGTTGGATGTAAACTGCATTGAGGCAAGTTACAGTTTCATACATTCCACACTGAATAACCTTAGCAAGGATAGAAAATTTCTTGCCTTCATCCTAAAATAAACAATATCAGAAGCAAGCTGTAATGAGTTTGTAGCAATTAAAATATCTAATCAACCTATTAGCTACAATTACTGTTTTATTAAAGAACCAAAAAAGAGACATTAGTCTTGGGCTCAACAGGAAAGGGGACACACAACAAGCCTTTTTGATAACAGAGGCTTAGGATACCCACAGACAGAAGAAAGTAATCTGAGGAAATAGGTAATGTCAAGTAACTTTTGCTAATGTGTTGTTGACTAATTTCCAGAGAAAAATCGATTTGATCAGCTGAAATTCTTTAACCGGTTTTGCCAGATAAACCAACTTAAATGTTTGAAGCCATTGCAACTTGTATTTTGTTCCTGCAGTAAAAAAAATTATATATATGTCAGTGTGCTTTGCATGCCAGGTTAAGACGTGAGGGGAAATCTCTCTATCAAGGAAGCAAAAATAATAAACACTTTTTTTCATTAGAATGAGAAAATGGTAGAACCTACAAAAGTGTTTTGTTGTTGTCTGAGTCTCAAGTAGATATATCTTTTCACTTCCTGTCCTCCTGGTAAAATAAAATATTCCCAAATAGGGGAAAACACAACAACAAAAACACAACTGAGATTTTAATCCTTCTGTACCGTAAAATAAAAAAAAAGTTTTGATGCACTTACACTATAAAAGTTATATTCAGGAAAAGTGGGAGTTTTGGATAAGAAGGCAGATAAAAACATTGTCAGTAGCAGATTTCCTCTCACTCATTTTTTTTTTCCGACACAAGAGCATTTCTGCCCTATATCAGGAACAAGGACCATCATGCCAGGATCACAAGGTATCATTTTAATAGAAAACGCACATTTTAAGGAATAACAGAGATTTTTCCTTAGGAAAAAGAGAAATGCAACTGGAGAAGAAATTATATGATATATAATAAAAATGTCATGAAGATTATGTGAGTTTTTTCGTATTGGGTTTTGGCTTTAACCTGAAAACTATTATTTCTTTAATTATGCCCTGAACAGTGGACCAAGGAGGGCATAGAGGGGGTACAAGGACATGGGAAGGCCGGATGATGGGCTGGATTATCACTGCAAGAACCCCCAAAGTGCCTCTCAGTCCGCAGTTGCGAAGTAGAAGCCGTAAAATACAACACACACACATAAATGAACTAATCTGAGCTGTTACCACCCACAACTTACAGGATTGTGGAAAATCTTTTCCCTGACACTCCTAGTCTGTACACTCTGTGCTCAAGCAGACTGACACACAGGCATCGCGGACTGCACACACTGCTCTCACTAGCAGGTACAGGTTAGCTAAACAAGGCACAATTATCTCTAGAGTTAGAACATCCATTCACCGCTTCCTGCATTACCGTTGGTCATCACTGGTGGGAGATTCCCCCAACTCCAGATGGCTTGTTCCAGCTATTGTTCTGCTATACGCAGAGTCCGAATTCTGGAACTCTGTGGCTAACAGAACCGGAGGTATCATAAAGAGACTCAGTTATAATTGGGTCTGAATATCTTTACAAAAAAAATCCCATGTTTAGTGTCAAAACACTCATCTTTCTACCATAACACTTTTTCTTAAGGTTCTATGATCATATGTTGCAAGGGACTAGAGTTATGAGATAAGGTCCCCTTTTAGAAATGTTGAACATTGAAATACACACAAACATCTGGTGACACGTTGATATTTCAGTGATAAACAGGCAGGGAGACACAATGTCCAGAAAGAACACACTCTGCTGTGTGGACCTCCACAGTGAATACACAACAAACCAACACTTGCTTCATATGACACTCTACAGCTAAATATGTTTATGTAGTTTGTGAATTAATTTGTAGAAGCTGTATTCAGAAGAAGAACTGAATTAACTTTCTCCATTGGAATGATTTAGGACAAGAAGCCAAAAAATATTATACTTTTTTGGCTGTATCAAACATATTTGCATCATACAAAACACAAATGGTGACTGGTAACATTGAAGAATGTCCTGGGTGTTCTAGTAATTGAAACTTAGAGCAATCTTTTGATTATGAACAATTTACAAATCTTTAAAACATTTGGCATGCAAATAGGTGGTACATGCCACATTTTTTTATTGATCTGATACATTTTTAGCTGTGTTAAAACTGCACAAAGATATGAGATGACCATTACCCAATCCACACAATTTTAGCCAGACTAAAAGTGACAGAGTGCCAGAGAGTGATGATCATCTTTGTGGACCAAAGGACTATAGCAGACATTCCTGTGTGGTATTATTTTAGCTAATTATTAGCTCTATAGGGACATGTTGGGACTGGACAGGAAGATGGAAGGAAGGGAGATGATTCTGGCTATTCTCCTTCCTCCTTCTTTAAAACCAAAATCGCATAGGCTTTATGCTTGATGCTCTATCCATGAATGTAGAGGGATCACTTACTAAAATGACCTTTGGATGGTTATATCGTACCCAAACATCCAATTACCATCTCATGTTTATAGTTAGCCTAAAGTGAACCTGTGAGAATAAACATATGGAAGCTGCAATTGCCAAGTTTAGCAAGGGCAGAGTTTGTGATTACTACGCTGTAAAGCCAAGATCAGACAGCCTTGAGCCTGCTCCTTAAACAACCAAATCAGAAAATGCAGCTCACAGCTTTCCTGTGTAAGTCTTTATAAAATCTCTCCCCCAAACAACAAAAAGACTTGCTAGTTCTATTCATAAATGTATCTTTGAAGTTAAACACAAGATTGTTAAAAGGATAAAAGCACCACAAATCCCTAGCTAGCCAACAATATGGGGGTTAGCCCCCAAAACCACCACCAAGTTCATCAGGGCTTAAATGCTAGCAGGAAATTAATACTGGAGTGCAATTTAAATAGATGTAAGAATTTCTTCTAGGTAGTAAAAGCTTATCTCTGGGCTAACCAAAAATCTACCCATGCAGTGGGGCTGCCCATACACTACAAGGGTGAAGTGCTAGTTTATGCAATGGGACTGAAGTAAACTGCCCAGAGCGAAGGGGGGAAGAGGCTGCAGGTACTGGTCTAGCAGCTAAGAGGGAATGGGCAGGGTTGGCAATCAGGTAAGAAAAACAGCCTTTTCCTGTCCCCTAGGCATAAATAAGCACTAAACCCTTGCAGTGCAGTGACAGCCCCACTAAAAGGGTAGTGTTTTGTTTGCCTGGAGGTGGACTTAGGTTAGGGTTGCCAAACTGACATGAAATCTGTCAAAAATTATTTTTGCATTTTTTGACATTTCCTTATATTCCTCTCATATGCACCTAGTTCAGACACACACCCTGCAACTCTTTGTATCAACTCATACTGTTGCAACGACTGATAGTAATCTCACACACAACATCCACTTGGTTATGGAATGCCGTTTATCTAAGTCATCATTACACGCCTCAACAAATGTTGTTTTTCTTCCTTAAATAAATACTTTTTGAAACAGATGAATAGGCAATGTATTGCTGCACACAGCTATTTTATAGTTAAATTACTATATACTATACTATACTTTATCTTATGTTTATCCTGTAAATACCAGAGATTACAATTTAGATGCCTGTCTCCTTACTAGGTCTATAAAACAGTTATGACTTTAATGCTGGAGAAAGGATCAAAAGAACTTCAATTTAGCTGTAAAAGGAAAACCTAAGTTTAAGCCCAGAATTGTGGACATCATTGCTTTTGTACTCTTTTTCTAAAGAAAATATAGAAAAGTAAACTTTCACTGAAGTGAAGTTTTCCAGAATTATTGGATTCTGCAAATTTTAATAAAAAAAATGTTTTTCCTATTTTAAATCGATAAACTGATAAAAGATAAACTGTCTGTGTCCTTAAAAAAATTACCAGAAAAAAATTGCAACTTCTTAAAAATAATTATAAAAACCATTAAAAATAAAAAATAAATGTATCTTTATATACATGTACCTTATATATACACAAAATACATGAACACTCATCAAGCATTGTATTAGGAATACATGTACACTTCTTATTAATGCAGTTATGTAATCATTCAATCATATGTAGGTCAGGAGCTTTAGTAATGTTCCCATCAAAAACCACAAAGGGGAAAAATGTGATCGTTAGTATTAGGCCAGTTGGTTTAATAATTTCTGTAACTGCTTATCCCCTGGAATTTCCATACACAACATTCTCCAGAATGCATTCAGAATAATGAAGAAAACTAAAAGCATCCTGGAAGCAGCAGTTCTGAAGACAATAACATCTTGTTGATAAGAGAGGTCAGAGGAGAATGTGCAGACTGGTTTTAGCTAGCAGAAAGACTATGGTAATTTAGATAGCCACTCTTTACAACTCTGATGAGCAGAAAAGCATTTTAGAATGCACAACATGCCAACCACTGCAACAGATGGACTACAATAAGCAGAAAACCACATCAGGTTTCACTCCTATCTCCCAAGAACAGACAGTTGAGGCTGCAGTGGGCACAAGCTCCTTAATGCTGTATAGTTAAAGATTGGAAAAATGTAGCCTGGTCTAACGAACCTCAATTCCCCATGAAACACATACATTTTAGGGTCAACAGCATGAAGCTGTGAACCTATCTTGCCAACAGTCCAGGCTCCTGGTGTAATTATGGGGGTAATGATTTCTTAGAACACTTTGGCACCATTGATACCAATCATCAAATGCCATAGCCTATCTGAGTATTGTTGCTAGCCATGTGAACCTCTTAATTGCCACAATTTAATTTACTGTAGTGTTCTTAATAAAGTGCTCATGAGGGTATATACAGGGTTGGATTAAGAGAATCATGGGCTGGTGCTTGCAGTCGGTTGGACATAGGGTTGCCACCTTTTCTTCAAGTGAAACCTGAACACCATAGCGCCGTGTGGAGAGAGCGAAGAAAGACAGCCAGGAGAGAGAGAGTGTGTGGGGGGGGGGAGGGCAGCCAGGAGAGAGAATGAGGAGAGACAGCCTAGGGAGAGTAGGAGGGGAAACAACTAGAGTAGAGAGGGAGGATAAACAGCCGGAAGGAGACTAAGGAGAGACAGTCAGGGGAGAGAGCGAGGAGAGAAAGCCAGGAAGATGAGCAATGAGAAACAGCCAGGAGGGAGAGTGAGGAGAGACAGCCAGGAGAGACAGCCAGGAGGATAGGAGAGGAGAGAAAGCCAGGAGAGCGAGGGAGGAAAATCAGCCAGGGGGGAGAGTGAGGAGAGACAGCCATGAGAGAGCGAGGAGAGACAGCCGGGGAACAGAGTGAAGAGAGACAGCCAAGAGAGAGGAGAGAGAGCATGGAGAGACAGCCAGGGGAGAGAAGATGGGAAAACAACCAGAGGAGAGAGGAAGGAGAGACAGCCAGGAGGGAGAGTGCCATGTGGAGAGAGTGAGGAAAGACAGCCGGGGGAGAGAGCAGGGGCAGACAGCTTGGAGAGAGAGTGAGGAGATACAGCCAGGGGAGAGAAGGAGGGGAAACAACCAGAGGAGAAAGGAAGGTGAGACAGTGAGCTGGGGAGAGAGTGAGGAGAGACAGTCAGGGGAGAGAGCGAGGAGAGACAGCCATGAGGAGGAGCAATGAGAAACAGCCGGGAGAGAGAAAGAGCATGGAGAGACAGCCAGGAGAGAGAGCCAGGAGGATGAGAGATGAGAGACAGCCAGGAGAGAGTAAGGAGAAGCAGCCAGGAGAGAGAGTGTGGAGAGACAGCCTGTGGAGAGAGCGAGGAGAGACAGCCAGGGGAGAGAATGATGAAAGACAGCCAGGGGAGAGAATGAGGAAAGACAGCCAGGAGAGAGAGAGAGAGGGAGACAGCCAGGAGACAGCCAGGAGAGAGAGCAAGGAGAGACAGCCAGGAGAGAGAGAGGGAGACAGCCAGGAAAGAGAGTAAGGAGAGACAGCCAGGAGAGAGTGCAAGGAGAGACAGCCAAGAGAGAGCACAAGGAGAGACAGCCAGGAGAGAGCGTGTGAGGAGATACAGCCAAGAGAGAGAGAGTGAGGAGAGACAGCCAGGAGAGAGAGTGAGGAGAGACAGCCAGGAGAGAGAGTGAGGAGAGACAGCCAGGAAAGAGAGTGTGAAGAGCTAGTGAGCAACACATCTGCCTGAAGCAGAACCCCTGTGCCCTTCAAGACATATTTGCACCCTGTGTTTCAGACACCTCTTTGCTCCTTGAGTTCCAGCATCCCTCCGTGTCCTGTGCCTCCTCAATGATTTAAGTTGGAACACCAGGACCCTGTGGTTTCTCCTGACCACCTGACATCATGACATCTTGGGTCTGGGTTTCAGCTGGCCTAAAACCCAGACACAGCACATACAGGACATAAAACCCGGACTGTCCGGTTGAATCCCAGACAGGGTGTAACCCTATTGAAAGCAGCAGAGATGGCTCTCCTCCTAATTTGCTTGATTAGAGACCAGCAGGCACTTCTGCCTGTTTGTGTTCAGCTTCGCTGACCCGCATTGCTTTTGGGCACACTGAGCTAGGCCTATTTTCAGTGGTGGGCCTGGAGCTGGCGATCCAGTAGCCCCTTATGTTAATGCGGCCCTTGGTATATACCAGGGGTCTCAAACCTCCGGCCCTCCAGCTGTGGTGGAACTACAAATCCCATGAGGCATTGCAAGATTCTCACAGCCCCAGACATGACTCCCAAAGAGAGATGCATCATGGGATTTGTAGTTTCACCACAGCTGGAGGGC
>NW_017307060.1:300182-341151 GCF_000935625.1 Nanorana parkeri | reverse complement strand
TATATACACACACACATATCAGTGTCTGACACTATGCAGTAGGACTTGAAAAAATATTATGTCCAAAACATTGTGGTGATTGCACAGCATTGCCAGTGTGTGGATCTGTTATTTTGCATTGGTTGAAGAAGAACTGGATCTCAAATCTTTAGCGAAAAAAACCTTGTCCTCACCCCAGACTAAACACTAGTCTGACCACTGGGCCAACCCTATTCCTAGGCTGTGTCCTAGCCCAACCTACAACAAGAAAAAATAACTGCAATGAAAAGCCATATATTGCTTAATCACTGTCCTTACAACAGCAGGAACTGTTCTGATAGGATCTTGCAGGATTTACTGCCAAGAGGAAAAGAACACTGCACTGTAGCACTATGCATTTTGGGCAATATTTTCTTATTGAATAGTTCCTATTTTAGATTTAACAGAATTAAAGGGGAGAACAATTTTGACTATACCTGTATTATAATTTTACAGATAATAATAATGAGTTATTTGGAATGTGTATAGGGGTGCCATTATGAGCAAAATGCAAGTGTTGTAATACACTAGGTTTTATAGTGCACATAACCTATGGGGTTGATTCACTAAAGGCGAATAAGCTGTTTACTTCCCATAGCGTATTAAATGTGTTAAAAATTAACTTTGCAAAGAATACAAATTAAATATCAGCATGTCAGGGGAAAAAAACAGTATTTTTGTCCGCAGAGCTTCACTTAATTATCTATGCTAAGAGAAAATGCGAAGTGAACAGAATATAAGCGGCGATGATGTGACATCTGTCTTTAAACTTAATTTACAACAGGAAAGATTTGCACTGCCTAAATAAAGAAAACCCTATTATAAATATAGCAGTGTACTGAAATACAAAAAACTGCAGCACAAAATTGTTGAGCTACGGAACATGACCACCGGTTATGAAAGTATGTGGCAACCCCAAAACATGTAGGAGAGTAGTTTGTTTTAGGTAACCTATTGGGAACCAGGTACTATGTAGATAGTAGTATGAACTCTGTTTCCACTGCCAGAACATTGAGGAGACAAGATTCTAATAATGGTTTTATATATAGGAAATACAAATGAGCAATACAGATAAGATATTGAATATATACAATTTAAGGAAGGATTGAATAATATGCAGTGTATACAGTTTTATGCTGGGATATGTTTTCCCCTGGGAGCGATCTTTTTCATCATTGAGTAAGGTCTAAAAGTGCTGATGTGCCGAATATATCTGGATATCAACATCTATTAGGTAATAACATCTAAGATTGTTGATCCAGTGAATATTTGATTGCCTAGGGGATTAGGAAGGACTTTTTCCCCTGTTGCAAATATAACCATGTTTTATAGGGTCTTTTTGCCTTCCTATGGATGTGAGTAAATGTGAGTAAATTTAAGTATAGAGTTCTATTTTTAGAGGTTTTCTATGTATTAATTAATTTTATTTTCTCTATGGGTTGAACTCGATGGATTTTTTCAGCCTGACTAACTATTTAAAACTGAAAGTCCAAGAATATCTGGGAAAATTTTACATATTGAATAACTGTGGGTACCTTTTAACCATGGATGATATAATTATGCATAAACTGGAATTGTACTATCAATAATGTTAGACTTGTCTTCCTGTAACATTTTATTAGACATAGGTGATTTCCTTTCAAATACTTCAGTATGCTACAATAATTACATCTGCTGACATGCTTTCTTACCTTGGACATTAAATACTGACAGTTGCCATGGAATGAGTATTTTCTGCCATCGTATGTGTGCATGTGAGCTCCTCCTTTCAGAGTACAGTTTCCAGAGCAGGCAATTTGAGAACAAGTCCACTGACCCAAAATACAAGTGCTAAAAGGCAAAAAAGATTTTGTTAAATTCTTGGAATGAGTCACCATAGTAATCTTCAACCAAAGTTTGACTGAGCTTACACAGGGCTTCCTGTCCTTACTCACAGAGGCTGAATGAGTAGGGAAACAAAGAATAGATAAGTATGTGTTGTTGGTTGGGGGCATTAAAACAGTTTTGCAGTTCATGGATAAAGGTATAGGTTTTGCGTTTAGGCTACTACATTTTCTCAAGACTGAGATATACAATGTAATTCATAAAGAACCAACAGAGATGAATTACATATACAGTGACAACTTGCAAATGTGAGTTAACTACACACAAATGCAGCTGTACCAAAGCAGCAGGAATTGTTTCCTTGTCTCTTTTCTGCATGTATTTTAAAAGCAGAACTCCAGGCAAATCAAATCTTAACTCTTGCAGTACCAGTAAGTGGTTTTTCCATAGTCCCGGGCCCCCCAGAGAAGAGGGAGAGCCCAGAAGCTGCATCTAGCAGCTGTAATGCCATGCAAATATGCTGAGTGAACCATTATAAATAGAGTCCTGTGTCTTTGAACACCCATCTCTACTACAGCTCCCTAGTAGATAGCACAAGTTGTAGAGGGAAGCACAAACTTTTTTTAAATTAAATGAAAAGATAAACACTGTTCTTTTTTGATTGGTGCCAGGGAAGCATGTGGCAATGGACATTTGTCAATTGGACTTGTACTGGATCATCAGAAAAGACGTATACAAGTAGCCTCCTCTCCTCTCCACCTGTACCCAAATGCTACAGTATGGTTGACGGCTATCCCTTGTCATAACCTGAACATCAATCATACCATATCTACTGTATTATGCTAGAAAATTTCCTCACCTTCCTGAAGAAGAGTAAATGTGAAACGCGTCAAATGTTGGACTACTACAAAGTATAATAAAGTATAACCATCCTGTTCAAAAATGTGTGAGATATAAGCAATTACTATTGTATCTCTGTGGGTAGCAATTCTATGTGGACTATAACCAATCTATGGTCTGATATGGTTGTGAAACAATATTTTGTGTTTTTTCATTTGTTTTGTTTTGATGAGGTTTTAAGATGTCTTAATAAGTGAATCCTGGGGCCAAAGCTATGGCCGAAGGATCAGCCAAAGCTACGGTTTCCGGAAGGTCTGGGATACTTAGCTTATTTATACATCCACTCAGTCATTTTCAGGGTTAATCACAAAGGGTGAAGAGTTTGGAGAAGGCAGGAGAAGTGAACAATCTAGGACAAAATAGCGGATTTGGAAACATTCTCCACTTTCCAGTTGTCACGGACATTCCCAGCGTCTGGCCCGCAGATCCCGAGCCCTCCTCCAGCTCAGACGTCACGGAGTGACGTCAAGCTCCGCCCACGGCCGCCGGCTCCCTCCTTAAAAGCGAGGGAGATTCAATTGCTCGGCGTTCAGTCAATGGAGACTGTACGCTGAGCAATTGCTCTCATACCCCCAACTGAACTGCCACAACCCTGCTGGTTACAACCGTGAACCCTCACAGGAGTGAAGAAATCGATCGTCCGCACAGCTTACCTCTCTCCCGTCTGGCAAAGACTGCACTGCTCAGCTCAAACTGCAAGTATTCCGGATTACAGACTGTGATCATTGTACAGAGATACACTATCGCCATCTGCTGGTTCCACTACATATTGCACCCTCCTATACAACTGCTTGTAATCTGGACTCACACTGGGTATATGTGCAGCTCCCTAAAGGCAATTGCACAGGGGTTCTATTCATAAGTTGTGCTGAATTATAAGTTAACCCTTGGTTGTGGGTACTGTATTTAATTACCTTGTATGTGGTAATACACTGGTAAATCCCTCTATTGTTTTCAGTGGTAAATGATGCTTGTGGGAACTGCGCCCCCTCACTACACCTAAGAGGGTTAAAGCAGCATCCCCAATCTGAACCACTTCCTCCTCATATTGGGGAAAGCCCTGAGGTCCCTACTTGAGCTCCATAGGAAGGGGGTAGAGTTTTACAGATTGACTGAACCAAGTAAAATGGAGCAACCAGATTTGACCAACCATATCATTGGCCTCACGCAGAGAGTGGATGACTTGTCTAAAACAGTCGCAAACCTCCACCTTGAAAATCAGAAGTTACGTACATACATAACTGACAAAATGGCTGCAAGAGCTCTTCATCAAGAGGGCCCAGAGCCAAAGGTTAGCCCTCCTGACCTGTTCTCAGGGGATCGTACCGCTTACCGAGACTTCATCAGTGCGTGCAAACTTATGTTTTCCTTAAAACCGAAGACCTACCCAAATGATGGAGTTAAAGTACGGACCATGATCTCGTACTTGAGGGGGGAACCAAGGGCGTGGGCAAACACTTACCTAGAGAGGGAGGATCCCGTCCTTGATTCTTTTCACCGATTCCTACAGGAGATGTCCCTTCTATACAATGACACCAGTAAGCAGCTTACAGCTGAGATGGTCATCCGCAAACTTAAACAGGGAAGGCGCCCTGTAGAAGATTATATAGCGGAGTTTAAAAGATGGACGATCGACACGGAATGGAACGAGATCAGCCTGAGGAATTAGTTCCGACTAGGACTTTCAGACGCCATAAAAGACGAAGTGGCCCGATCAGATCTCCCCTCTACACTAGATGGCCTCATCCAATCGGCTATTTCCATTGATCGTCGACTCAGAGAGCGAAGGGCAGAACGTGCCACGGGGTTTTCCTCAGCACCCCGTAAGGTGGTACGAGAGTCGGCTGAGGAACCAATGGAGATTGGTAACATAAGAGGCCCCCTGACCGCGACTGAAAGGCTGCGCAGACGACAACAGAAACTCTGTATGTACTGTGTATCTGCAGAGCATATGGTTGACGAATGTCCCCTAATCCGGAAGAAACTGGAGGGTAAGTCCTCTTCCCTCTGTAACCCTAGCCGTATCAGGAGTAGCCCTGCAACTTACATGTTCTTGTCTTTAACCTTACAGTGGGAACAAAACCGTATCCACGTGGAGGCCATGATTGACTCCGGAGCCTGCGGCATATTCATAGACTCCCAGTTTGTGAACCGCAATAAAATTCCCACTTATTCAAAAGCAATTCCAGTGTCTGTCAGCTTCATTGATGGGTCCACCTTGTCCTCTGGTCCCATTACATTGCAAACACAACCACTACAGGTTATAGGCCCTGCTAATCATGTAGAACACATAGCATTTGACGTCATCCCTTCTCCTGTTTTTCCCGTTATTCTAGGGCTGCCATGGTTAAAACAACACCAACCTTCGATTGATTGGGCTCAGGGTCATGTAAAGTTGGACTCCCCATACTGTAGGGACACCTGCTACCTCAACCTTCCCATCTTCCAGGTCGAGGCTGGCAGTGTGCCGCACCAGTATCGGGACTTTTCAGATGTGTTCTGCAAAAAAAGAGCAGACACCCTACCACCACACCGGGAGTACGATTGCCCTATCGATCTGGTACCGGGTAGCACCATTCCAGTGGGCAGGATCTACCCACTGTCTGAGCCAGAACTTGCACATTTAAAAACTTACCTTGAAGAAAACCTCAAGAAAGGGTTTATCCGACCCTCCACGTCACCTGCAGGGGCTGCTATGTTCTTTGTGCGCAACAAGGACCTGAGTCTCCGACCTATCATTGATTACCGGGGTCTAAACATGATTACGGTGAAGAATAGATATCCGCTTCCCCTCATCCCGGAACTTATTGAGAGACTTAGCACTTCTCAGATCTATACTAAATTAGACCTCGAGGGGGCATATAATCTCGTAAGGATTAAGGAGGGAGATGAGTGGAAAACTGCCTTCAGAACAAGATACCGGTTATTTGAGTACACTGGCATGCCCTTTGGGTTATGCAATGCCCCAGCCACCTTCCAGAGGTTCATAAATGACATCTTCAGAGATCTCTTGGATGTCTGCGTCGTCATCTATCTGGATGACATCCTGATTTACTCGGACAACCTCGAAATCCATAGAAAACATGTTCGCTGGGTGTTATCACGCCTACGCGTTCATAACTTGTACGCTAAACTTGAAAAATGTTTATTTGAAACAACTACTGTTCCTTTCCTTGGATATATTATATCCCCAGATGGAATTAAGATGGATACCGCTAAAGTTGACTGCGTGCTAAACTGTCCGACGCCCCACTCCCTTAAAGCCCTTCAAAGGTTTTTGGGATTTTCAAACTTCTACAGGAAATTTATAGTAAATTTCTCCCAAGTGGTCAAACCTCTCTCCAGACTGACCAGTTCCAAGATCAAATTCAAGTGGCCCACATGCCCAGGCGGCTTTCGAGGAGTTGAAAAGCAGGTTTACCACCGCTCCTATACTACACCTACCGGATCCCCAGGCCTTCTATGTCCTGGAGGTGGATGCTTCTCACTCTGCTATAGGAGCAATTCTTTCTCAAAGGAAGTCCCTAAACTCCCCGATCCACCCAGTGGCCTTTGCATCACGATCATTGTCTCCTTCAGAAATTAACTACCCTATTGGGGAGAAGGAATTACTCGCTGTAAAACATGCCCTGGAAACCTGGCGGCATCTACTGGAGGGTGCTCAAAACCCTGTCACTATTTACACGGATCACCAGAACCTTCAGTATCTTCAGGTGAACAAAACCCTTTCCTCTAGACAACTCCGATGGAGTCTCTTCTTCAGTAGGTTTAACTCCATAGGAAGGGGGTAGAGTTTTACACCAGTTCAGCTATGTTGTCCTAGATTGTTCACTTCTCCTGCCTTCTCCAAACTCTTCACCCTTTTGTGAATAACCCTTTATATATATGAATTTTTAAACTCATGAAAATTACCCCACAGCTACCAACTCTCCCAGTTTTCCTTTTCTTCTTGTTTTATTAAATATTTATGAAAATACTATATACTTTTTACACACTTATGTAACACATGCTTGTTTTCTAATTGAAACAGAAGAAGAAAAAAAACGACAGTTGCTTTTTTGTCATGCAGATCCAATGAATTAATTACTTTCTGAATCACTGACTTGCAATAAATATGCAGATTGGGGTTCTGATTTCACTCTGACTTGCTTTACTGCATGCTTGTTCAAAGTCAGTTACTTAGACTGAGACAGGCAACTAGCATTTTTAAAATGAGGTCACTGATAGTCACAATGTTGTCACTGATAAAGATATAAGTACTTTGCAGAAAATATGCATGGTGAAAAGCTGCTTTGTTTTCAGCTTTCTCTGGTATTTTCCCTAATATACCAACAAAAAGCATGTTTAACTGTACCATTTCAGGCATCCAGCAGTGTAAGACTCTCCAGGCTTGTACATTTTGGTATTGTGAACACAAGGGCAGAGTCGTTGTTCAATGCAGACCTTGCGATGATTCACATCATCGAGGACGGTACCTGCAATAAGAATTAAGTCAACATGGAAGTATAAAAGTATATGAGTTTCCTACTAAGACAGGACCATGGAAAACTTAACTGTCAAAATGATTACCATATCTGCTGATGAATACCTGGACACTATCTGAAGTACAACTGTCCAAGACCATCTAGAGCTAGACATACCAACAAAGCATCCTTTTTAACAAAATATGTAAATATTTGTATAGACAGATTACATTTCTTGATCCTACAGACACACACCAATTGTCGTCATTACCCAAGAGGGTGAACCTCATTTGTATAACACATTTCCACTTGCAGGCACTCTTTAGAACTGTGTTGCGCCTCTGCATGACAAATGTTGATGCATGCCACAAATCTGTCGCATGGAGGCATGGTGCCTTACTGTGCCTTAGTGTGCTTTACTTACTACTGACCACTGAACAATGTGCTACTTACTACTGACCTTTGAACTCTGCATTTCATATGTTTGACCCCTAAACTCTACTTATTACTGTCCTTTTGTTAGATCAGTATTTAAATAATTAAAGGAGAACTATGAGGTGAGTGGTTTTTACTCAACCTCATAGTTCGAGCTGACGTGTGACAATTAAACTGTCACACATTGGCTCTATAGATCAGAAAGTGAGCGAACATATACTGTCGTTCGCTCACTTTCCGGTCATCTCTCTGCAGAGAGAGGTGACTGTCAGTCACCGCTCCCCGCAGGGATTCCCCCCCCCCGCTCCGATCCTCCAGCACTGACTGGGGGGGAGGGGGCGGGAAAAGCTGGCTCTGCCTCTAGATAGGCAGAGCCCGCTGTCACTCACGCGGATGGGTGGATCTTGAAAGCGTTGTCGGGATCCGTACCGGCTGCTGCGCTCTTAGTATATCACGGGCAATAGCACTGCTATATACTAAGCTTTGGGTCAAAGAAGGACACTACTATATGTTCTCCCATGACCCTTAAGAGAACTATGGGATAAAAAGGTAATCCATAGCTCTCTTTTAAGCACAAAATTCTAAGCCATATTTCACAGCAAATAAAAAGATTTGAGCCTCCAACCATGATTTTCTGTGATATTTGCACTACTCTTTTTGAAAGTGAATACAAATCAACAGAAAATATTTTTTTTTCTTTTTTAGATTGTGCTTATGCAATTGCATTTTGGCAATCGACTAGGTATTGGCCAACATAATTTTCTGCAGAGTCCCCTCAGACTTTAGTAGTTGAACTAGAGTTTTTTTGGGGGAATTAGCTTAGACCATAAAATTAAAATCACATGTGTGCATGTGTAACACTAATTTTAACCTTACCCCTAACCTGAAACCCCTGTTCCATATTTATCTGGAACAGTAGCTTCAGATCCCACACCAAAAACTACCAGAGCAGGAGGATACTAACTTCAATCTAATGTAGCAAATAGTATAGATTCAAATGCTACCTGGGGGACAGGCGCATCCCTCTTCACAATCATCAGTGCACAATTTACTGGCAGCTGGGTTAGAACAAGTATCAGGACAGCGAGAAGCACATTCAAAAAATTCCATGGATGTAGGGCAGTTTACAACTAGAAGAGAAAATGAACAAGTGAAAAATATGAAAGTATGAGGAAGCTTGATGTATGTACATATTTGTTATATCATAGTTTTTGTTATAACGCTAAAAGGAATATCACATTTATAACCCAGCTAATTTTTATTAATGCTCTCTGAAGAACTCTGGTCTCCAGAACAGGTCTAGCAGTAAGCCATCTCTGAGGTTCAGATGAGTATAACTTTATTATTTTTGCACCCAGACCAACATGAGCCATTAACCCTTGCAGTGAGGGGGGTAGCCCCACTGCAAAGTTTAACAGCATTTTTTAATCACAATAGATTAGAATTGCATTAGTTTAAAAAATGCAAGACATTTCATGCATTAGATAAATAAAAATACTATATGGACAATACATTGGTAAAGCAATTTTTTACCATATTTTATAACAATAACAATTTATAACTAACATTACATATTTAAAATACCACACATACTAATCAATCCCAGCCCTCTGGTCGCCATAAAATACTTTTCTTATAATAAATATTACTCCAACATTAGTGAGCTGGTAGTATCTTCTATATTCTCGCCAATTTGGTATGAAACCAGGTACCTGAAGCCATTCCTCACAAATCCTTTGAAATGTATTCAAAGTTTCCCTATGCCAAAACATCAACTACTCTAGTCCCAAATTTGAACTGACTGCTGATATCCATCCCCCCACCTATGTGCAATCAATTTTCTAGCATGAAACAATGTTCTGCTATGCCCCTGTCACATATTACCTTGATTTTCTGAAACCTCTAAGAGGCCTCAAAATGCACGCATGTGAATTACACACAACATTTGCTTTAAAAATAGCATTAATATGTAAAATAACATATTTCCAAAATCTTACTGACCTAGAACTTTTCCAAATAAGATGTATGAAATCTCTCAGGACCTGTGCACATATAGTACTATCCCGAGCACTTATTTACAAAATGCTTGTTCTGTTCTTTTGTTCTGTAACTCAAAAAGTACTGATGCCAGACACATCCTGGCAAAAGGTATCTATGCCAGCAATTGCAAATTTCTTCTTTGTTACATCCTTTGCAGAATGGGTGAAATATACAGTGCACAGAAATACAGCATAGAGAAGGTTTTCTTCTGCCTACTGTAAAATCTCTTGTTTTATAGTTACATAGTTAGCCAGGTTGAAAAAAGACATGAGTTCAATCTATAGAGATAAGAGGAAAAAAAGAGAAGAGAAACCTAAAACAGAAAGCTATGCCCACAGTTACCCACCGTTGATCCAGAGGAAGGCAAAAAAAAACCCCCTATAAAGCATGGTTCAATTTGCTCCAACAGGGGGGAACAATTCCTTCCTGATCCCATAGGGCAATTGGATATTCCCTAGATCAACAATCTCTGCTGCTTATTATACTTATAAGAAGTCAATATCTAATAATATTCTGTGCATTTAGGAATGCATCCAGATTTTTTTTTTAAACAATTAACTGAGCTAGCTAGAAGTAGCTTCTGATGGCGTCTATTGCATATTTTAACTGCTCTGACTGTGAAGAAGCCTATCCGTTTGCAACAGTTAAACCTCTTTTCCTCCAGATGCAAAAAATGCCCCCTTGTCCTTTGCACTGACCTTAAAGTAAATCATTTGGCACCAAGCTCACTATCTGGACCATTTATGTATTTTATACATGGTGACCATGTCCCCCCTTAATCACCTATTCTCCAGAAAGAACAAATTCAATTCATATCATCTTTCCTCATAGCTGAGCTCTTCCATGTCTCTTATGAGTTTAGTTGCCCTTCTCTGCACTTTATGCAGTTTCATAACATTTTTTTGTGAACTGATGCCCAAAACGGAACTGCATATTTCAGATGAGGTCTTACTAATGCTTTGTACAGGGGCAGGATGATGTCTCTATCTCTGGAGTCTAGACCCTTTTTAATACAAGAATGTATTTTGCATGCTTTAGAAACTGTGGCTTGACATTGCATGCTATTATTGAGCCTATGATCTACCCAGAACTTATACATTAGCCGTTATACATACAACTGTGTCAAACACTTTTGCAAATTCCAAGTATACTATATTCATAGCCATTCTTTTGTCTAATGTATTGCTTACTTCTTCATAGAAGAAACTAGATTTGTTTGACAACTTCTATCTTTTGTGAATCCGTGCTGACTATCGCTTATAATACTAATTTCTAGCAAAAACATGTGCATGTGATTCTTTGAAGTATTTTCCTAACTATGGAAGTTAAGAAGCTTACAGGTCTGGAGTTACTTAGTAAAGGCTTTGATCCCTTTTGAAATATAGGCACCACATTGGCCTTGCACCAATCCATTAGTACCATGCCAGTCATTTGAGTGTCTCTAAAAATTAGATACAATGGCTTTGAAATTAAAATTTTACAGCACAATTCTTTGAGGACATGTGGGTGTAAGCCATCCGATCCAGGTGCTTTGTTCACCTTTATTTTGTCTTACAGTTTCTGGACCATATCAATTGTGGGCCATTGTGGTTCCGCCACCCCCATTATGGACTTGATTTTCACCTTGTCCCCTAGTGTACACAGAGCTGAAGAGCCTGTCCTTACTGAAAGCAGACCACAACTCAAACAAAAGCATCCTGGGTGTTGTATAATGCGACAGAGAGACATGTATGGGTCCATTTATCAATGTGAAGGGAATGGGTCAAAAGTTGTGCCTTGTTTATTTGTAGATCAGTGCTGAGATCAAATCTTCAGTAATCTTCAACCAAAATCTAACGCTTCTCCCACGCGTACATAGGCTCCTAATCTACCATAATGGACATTTAATTTATTGGTAATTGGCTTTCAAAACTTAAGAAAACAAAAAATTCTTACAGCAGAAATCTGGACGTCGCCAGTTCCCAGGATGCCCCCTTGCTTTTACACAGTCTTTGGAAAACTGGTTTAGGTTGCTGCATAGACACAGTGGTATAGTTTTAGAAGTACAATAACACAAGTCCTCTTTGCAAGTGTTCAGAAAATCCTGATAAGATTTGAGCTTATATTTGCAGTCTCCCATACTCGACATTATGTCATCACACTGTTCCTTCTATAATAAAACAAACCATTCATTTATTCAAGCTTTTTAAAATTGGTATCATTACATCATTAAATCATCATCCAGTTCAGATACTGACCTATATGAAATCTGTTTAAATTTGGATTGAGTTGCCTCAAATGCAACTAGCTCAGAATATAAAGAGACCCTGTCACCACACCATTTAATTCAATAACAATCTTCCCATAAGACTTTATATGAATTTAATGTATTTTAGTCATGTTATTTACATATTTACATGTTATTTACATGTAAATTGTGTAGGCTTTCAAAATGCCCTGAGATTGCTGCTGGGAGCCACCATCTTGGCTGTGATGTCAGCAGCCCAGCAGACTTAGCAGAATGTTATGTGGGGAAGTAAGGGGAGGGTCGGAGGAACTGGACCAGAGAATTAAACACTGCCAGTAGAGGAGATGGTGAGATTAGCTGTTACTGGAGTTCCAATGTTTTCTTATAATTCCAAGAGCAAACGGGATATAGGGAAATGGCATAAAGGTTGCAGACTTCCACAACTCTTCTTTGAGAAAGTGAAAAAAATGGAAAGCAGAGGGAACAAAATGTTTTGTTGGGGGACTTAGGATGGTTGAAGTTAGTGTCTTATATGTATATAACCACTAAACAAACCAGCTATGCAGTAATAAAAGTGTTGCATATTCTTGCATAATCTTACTATAATTTGAAGACAGCAAAAAATGTATATAAACTCTGTAGTGGATTTGTACACCATTTGACAACTGGTGCAGGATTTTGTGGTTGCATTGTTGGTGTGTTCTAAGCAAATTATTAGCATGTTATATTCAGAGCACTAGTACTACCTAGGACTATTTATTTGTTCTATATTTATCAAACTGGGCATCTATATCCTAATGTCTTGCTTAGTACACGTATAAGATCCAGGGAAAGCTGATCTGGTGGTCTCTTAAAGTTGGATCTAATTTAACAAATGCAGTGTACTCACAAGTTGTGATAAGAGTAGCCTATAACTGGAAAGATGTTGTGATAATTATTGTGCCATGGTGTTTTCACTGATACATTGTAGTTTTTCTTATTTAACACTCTATGTTATGAATTAAGTTGCATGCAAGCTTTATCATATTTATTTTTTATGTTGTTTGAAAAAAATTAAAGGGTGTAAAGGGTTTTTATTTGTGTATTTAGTATTTCAAGGTTAAAGGAGATCCTTTCTCAAGGTCAAGACATAAGTATAAAATATCTACAGTACTCTTACCTAAAAATATTTGTATGATAAATACTGCAACACACACTTTAGGGTCACTTCAGTCATAATGAAAAAGAAAACAGGAGATTACAGAGTGCCTCCATTATAAATCATAAAATGGATCAGTCACAGCCAATGGGGTTGATTTACTGAAGGCAAATATGCTATTCACTTTCCAAGCGAATTTGCACTTTGCAAGGAAAGTTTTCTGTTAGCTTGTTGACTGTGGTGAAATTAGACTTTGCAAAAAATACCCAATAAGGTGCTATAAAGAAAAAGAAATTTGCTTGCACATGATTGGGTGATTAAAGTCAACAGAGCTTTACCTCATTCACTAAACAAAGGGGAAACTTCTCCTATAACTACAAGTGGGAAGCCTATTTTCAACACCAAGCTGTGCCAATGTAAAAAATGTTGGAAAAAAGAAAAACAGCCATGACATATATAATGTTCGCAAGTATTGAAACTAATATGAGCATTACTTGGCACGTGGCAGACCTAAAGCATGAAGTCCATTGAATACATTATCCAACAGTTGGAACATTTTGTAAAAAAAGGAATCAATTTTTCAATGTATCCATTCCTAACAAAGAAACTTTGAATTTGGGTGGAACAGTTGTGGCTTTATATCAGCATATAATAAATAATGAGTAAATCTAATTGGCAATTCTGCCTATAAACAGCCTAGTACAAGAGGAGGGAGAACAAATAGCTTGCAGGTTAAGAACATGAGCCTTTTGACATGGTGCAGTAAGCAGAACATATGTCTAAGTGCAGTAAATGTGAC
This sequence comes from Nanorana parkeri, assembly GCF_000935625.1. Taxonomy (NCBI): domain Eukaryota; kingdom Metazoa; phylum Chordata; class Amphibia; order Anura; family Dicroglossidae; genus Nanorana; species Nanorana parkeri. Next base: position 327,307 of record NW_017307060.1, on the reverse strand, counting down.
CCTGTAGCTAGCTAGCACAGGCACTTTCTTATATTCACAAATGAACATATTATATTTAATGTAACAGTCACATATGTGTTTCTCCTAACTATTGTATTGGGAAGTACCAATGATTACATGTTGAAAATGGTACATAATTGGACCTTCCACATCACACTAACCTGCTCTTCACATGTAGTTTCCTCTTCTTTACCACCGTCTAAAGAGTTATCTATAATATCTGGGCACTTATGTTCAGGTTTACCGGCCTTATGAATGTTTCCAAAGATTATGTTAGAGACATTGATCCCTATGGATCAAAAGTAAAAACATAAATATTTGAGAGTGGAAAGATAAGAAGTGCAAACGAGGGTAGGAGATGAGAGGAGAAAAGAGGTGAGAAGAGGAAAGATGAAAGAAGAGAGAGGAAAGGTGGTGTGATGGAGAGAGGTGAGAGGTGGAATGGAGAAAACAGAATAGTACATGAGGAAACTAGTGAAAAGAGAGGGCAGGAGAGAGATGAAAAGTGGAAAAATGAGAGAAGAGTGGAATGGAAGGGTAGCGTCAGCGTGAGATGAGGAGGAGAGGACAGAAAAGGTAATAGCAGAGGAGTGAAAAAGAGAGAAGAGAGAGGAGGAGATAAAGGCAAAAATTAAATGAATGTAAAGTTATCTAACTACATTCACCAATGCTAAAGAAGGGATAAAGAAAAGAAGAGAGAAAGAACAATATATATTTTTTTATCTGTGAAGTTATATAATTACATTAACCCATACACCACAGGCATCATAAAAAAATGGTTTTGTAATGCAATAGTGTTCAGATAAAGAGTTTTTCTTACATGTTCAAGCTGTACTACAAAAATGAGTGGAGTGGTATAAGCAGATTGGTTGTCATGGAAAATGAGAAAATGATCCCTTAGAACACTCTTCATACATGAGATTAAAGCAAAGCTTGAGATTTTTTTTATGAAAGGCCAATATTGGCCATTTTTACAAAATCCATTTTATATCAAGGCAGCTAGACCAGAGATTCATTAAATTACTAACCATTTGTCTGGAGGTCATTGGAGGGATCCCCATCAAAGTTACCACACATACCACATGTTGTATTCATGTAGTGATTGTCCAGCTCCACCTAAACAGGAAATGCATAAACCATATGCATAATGTGTACATAACATAATAGTCACACAAAAAAAATGAGATTTGTAGCCAACACCTGTGTTGTATGGTTACTACTCAAGAAGAGGGAACAAATTTGAGTCAACAATTTGGAGTGGGTTGGGTAAGATTAGCACCTGTTGTATAAACTCATAAAGGTGATATTAAGCACTCCTGAACCTTCTGTTTGTTATTGCACTCAAGGGTGCCAACCAAGAAAGAAGATGGACTGCATACATATGGAATTAGTATGTTAGTATTTTTAAAAAAATGGTTACCACTATGGGTTCTCAACTTCTCACGGAGCAAAGGATTTCTCATAAACCTACTAGTTGAGTTAGTGAAGACTGACTGCCCAGTGTTTGTTTCTGATTCTGAGTGAGTCTGAGTCTGACCAATCAGAAGTCAGCATTGAAGTGAGGATTTGAGATCAAGGTTACAGAAAGTTCCACCACCACTGCATTAGATTCCATGTCAACAGATTTAAAAAATATTTATTGGATTTAGCATTGGATGGAATGTGGTGGAAGGATAGAGGTTGGGGGTCCTTCAAAACAGATTTCCTATTAGAGTGATAGGAAAAAAGCTCAGCTAACCCTAAACACCACCTGGATGTGTAAAGCCCTGTTTGATGCCTAAAGCCAGCACTTTGGGCTGCGATGTAACCTGTTAAAAAACAGCTAACCCTTACAATGCTGAACCTGTATTTAAAACATAGGGGTCTATTCACAAAGCTGCCGTAGGCAGCCGAGTGAATGACCGACCTGAAGTGAAGTGAGCCGAACGCTGTTCACTTCAGACTGGTATGGCTGATTTCAGCCTTATATCTGCTGAAATCGGCCGTACATCGGGTGGCTTCGCATGGCCTCGGGTCGGCCGAACATGCTCAGCATTTTTGGCCGACCCGAAGTGCAGAAGGAGTTCGACTCAGCCGATCCAACATCTGGATCGACTAAGCCGAACCTCCGACAGGCTACTCGCTGCTGTTCGGTCTATTCTTATAGTGAAAATTTTCCTATGGTCTATTCTTATAGTGAAAATGGTTTTCCTATTCCTAATCCCTGCTGTTCAGTCTATTCCTATGGTGAAATTTTTTATTTTTATTTTATTCTGATGCCAGCCAACAGCTCCGTGTCAGAATTAAAAAAAAAGCAGTGTTTCTCTCCTGGGTGGCCGGGAGACTCCCGGAGCGCCCGGGAGAGTTAGGCTGTCTGGAGATCAGTGTCCCTGGTTAGCTGGTAAACAGGGACGCTGATCTCTCTGCAACTGGCCGGAGCCAGCCATAACATCACGGCTGGCTCTGCCCAGCTGTCAGAAGCAGGCTGCCCGGCCAACTACGGGAACTTTACGGGCTATAGTGAAGGCCGAAGCTAGCCGAAGAATCAGCCGAAGCTACGGCTAGATCCTTCGGCTGCATCGTGAATAGACCCCATCGTTTTTCTTTAGTGCTTTAAGTGTATCCGTCGCCAAAATGGTAGCAAACAGAAGCTCTGTCAGTTTTGTATTGCTGCTTTTGTCCCCACTGGGGAGAATTATCATCTTCATAAACCTGTTCCTGTGACAGCTAAGAGGGAATTTCCCGTCACTTTGGAAAGATTTCCTCTTACTTCCTTTTGTGCCTTCACAGCAAATGGAAATTTTCCAACAGAACATAGATAGCAACATAAATAAATCAATAAACTAATAGTGGTCATTATCTATACATTTTTATTTGCCTTTCATGTGCAAATATTAAATAGAATGCAATATATATGTATATATATGTATAAATTAGGGATGCACCGAAATTTTGACCGCGGAAACATAAGCCGAAAATGACACTTTTGGCAAAATGCAGAAATTGCCGAAAGCGCTGGATCCATAGTTTCTCTCCTCCCCGCTGGGCACTGCTCTGTGTCCCCTCTGACACAACACAGAGTCCAGCAGGGAGGAGAGAAACTGTCAGGAGCCCGAGCATGGCGGGGAGGAGAGCGCTGTGAGCTTGTCACAGGAAGCTGAGCTCAGTCTCCTGCACAGATCAGGAGAGCAGTGTGTGAGCAGAGACAGCTGTCAGCTGTCATTGGAGACCAAACTCTCCTCCCTGCACGCTCAGCGTCCTGTGACAGCGAGTTAGGATGGAGATGGTATACAACCATTGAGAGATCAGTGATCACTGAATGTTTGTAAATAACTAGACATAGTATGAGTTACTATGTAGCAGTTATGAATGAATGGGAAGTGATCTACATCACTTACTATTATTTATTCATGATTGTGTACATAGTAACTCATACTATGAATGAACAGCAACACTCAGTACAATATGCTGGGGCTGCAGAAAAAGAGATTGAGGACTCTGTGTCCTCAATCTCTTTTTCTATTGTAAAAGGGAAATATCAGGGTTATGTTTACATCCCTAATATTTAGCCAAAGCCCCCAACAGTAAAGTTTAAAAAATGTGAAATATAAATTATAAAAAAAAAAAAGTTTGGAAAAATATTAAACTAAAATATTTTAAGAAATGTAAAAAGGTTAGAAAAAAATCATTTTCGGTTTTGGTTTTGTCCAGACATTTTTTTTATTTTCAGTTTCGGTCTCAAAATTTAATTTCGGTGCACCTCTAATATAAATATGTTTAGACCTTTCAAAAAACAGGATTTCCTCTCTAAAAATATTGCAAACAGTGGATTGTAAACAGTGGAGAGGGTGAGAAATAAGTGTCAATGTTCTTAGGTGCCTTTACTTGAAAGAGAATGTATTACTATTGCAGGTAAAGTAACCAACCACACTCATCGACCAACAAAATGTTTATGACTAAGTTAAATACTGAATAACTAGACAACACACACATTTTTATTTGAATCGCCATAGCACCCTTTTTATTAAAACATTGGCAAAATCTGCATGCCTGTGCTTTGGAACGATGCAATCCATTATGTTAGCTGAACCCTTCATACATGGGAACTAATTTGCTGTGCTTTATGCACGGTTTAGGCATGGCTGATCATTTGTTGTCAGCAGTAACTTTAATTTCTGGGTGTCTTAAGCACTTTAGTCAGCTAAAAGCAATACCTTTATCCTTGTTTTTGTAGCAGTGATATTAATCATGCTAGATAAATTGTGAATATCTAGGAACTGCTTTGCATTTTTTACAAGCTATTTAAATGTATTTGGATCTGACCATGTAATACCCCCTTCTATGTCCAAGCCAATGTATTTGTATGATCATCAAATGTTCTTATGAAGATTTTCTATTAAAGATGGATTTTATTACAATGTAATAGAAGTGCTGATCAATACATGTCTGTGGTTATACAAAGTCTTATATACCTGGACATGCACTCTTAAAGGATACCTAGGGTAAGAAACTAATAATAAATATGTATTTCTATATTAAATTTCCATAAGTAATATCCCACGCCCAATAAACATATCTATCTAGAAGTTTGTAAACTTACTTATTGAAAATGCCTATAGGATGTACTTCCTGAATGCAATGACACAATTTCACTAGGCACTTCCTTGTATCACCGTTCTCACAAAGCCTGCTGTCTGAACTACAACTCAGCTGCTTCCGCCCTCTCACAGTGAACACAATTAATGCCCACAATGTAACATCATCATTGCTTGCTGGAAGCAGTGCATGATGGGATATGTAGTCTTGAGAACTCAAGAATGCATAACATCAAGCAGCAATGAAAGAGATACAAAGCACACTGGACATCCAGAAAGTTGTTGAAAGTGATGGGCAGACAGAAGGCAGCACTCACTATCTAAAAGGGATTTTTACAAGTAAGCTTTCAATGCATAATCACAAACAACTATAGTATGTATTCCTGTTATAATGCTTCAGGTTCGGTAAGAATGTTATCCCCTAAAATCCCTTATCAGACCTTTGATCCAAGCAGCAGCTTGGCAGAGCAGGAAAGGGGAAACAAGCATGTGCCCTCCTGCACCATACCAGGCCACATGCTCTCAACATGGGGAGGGTGCTTTACATTTTCATTTCGGTGCACCTCTAATAGGAACAAATAAATGTTTACTCACTGTGAGAGAATCCCCCCAGTTCCATATAATGGTTATGCCATTTCCTGTGATATAAAAGTGCTCACACGTGTCTTTTATTTCAATATCTTTAACTTTAAAAAATGAATTGAATCTGCAAAACAAGGTACAAAATGTGACATACACCCCTTCTAGTAAGTTATTTAATATGTACAGTAAATTCATATGTATATTGCAGAAAGAGAGAAAAGCAAATGAGTACCAAAGTAAAGATGTTGCCAATAGGAACGAGATTGGCATTTACCTTTCATGCTATAGAACCCTTAAAGCCCAACTTTGGGCTCACACACCCCCTCCCCCATAGCCCAATCAGGAAAGGTGCAATGCCGGCATCCCTTTAGTAGCAATTAATCCTTAATGGTTATGTGGCTAAAAATGAAATTCCTATTGCAAGGGATGCCAAAGATTGTACTTGTATCTCAGTACAACATTTTCTGGGAAAATTAGTTAGCCAATCACAGAGGTAGTAAGTGACATTTTTGGGGGTGTTCTGTACACCAGCTGTGTACAGAACACATCCAGGTTGGCGTATTGCATTTAATTTTTTTATAGATTTAGAAAATTACAGCGACAACATTTTTTATGGAAAGGTCATTTTTAATAACATTAAATTACAAAAGAACTTGTACAAATATTACCTCTGCTATATTCATTATTTTGTAATTTGTATTTTGTTAAAGTGTAGTCGCCCTTTATAGGTTTCTCTATGTGCAAAACCTTCAATTAAAAATTATTAACAAAGAACTTCTTTATACTTACTCTATGTCATTTACTTTGATCCCAAGTAGACTTACGTCAATCTGGACATCATTGACCCTCGCAGTAAAATACACAATATTACCTTCTTCTTTCATAGCTCTGCGTATATAAATTGCGAAATCAGGAAAGACCGCATGGCATTCATACATGAATTGATAGAAGCATTTTCCAGGAAAGCTGTAAACCCTGTTATCAAAAGTCTGAAAGTGGTGATTTCCCCACGTTTTACAGGAACTTTTTGATTCTTCTGTCTTGTGAACTGCATGAGAACAATGCAACATGTTTATTAGCTTAGCAGGAATTTACAAAGAATAGGCAAGAACTAAAAACATAAAACATTATTTAATTTGCAAAGAGAAGGTTTTTTTTGTCTATGTAAGCATGTCAATACAATTAATAACGTTTGACTTTTGTAAACAAAATAATCCAATCAATGAAGGCGTCTGTACATTCAAAATCGATATTTCAGTACGTAGTAGATGACGGAAAGTTACCTCACTTGACAATTCCTTGTATCTATCAGGAATTTTATTTGTGAGATATCTTTACTTGAGTCTGTAGACCTGCTGTGACTATAATAAAGGGTTCTTACTCTCCCTGTTGACTGTTTTGTTTATTTTATGATATATTTTGGAAAACACACATCAGAAATGCTGGAATTTGCAGAGTAGGTGGCAACACCCAAAACTACCAGGTGCACAGGGAGTCATGAAATATGGCAGGTAAATTATGTTATACAAGAAATGCACAAAGCTATAGGCTGACTTAGTCTGCCATACTCCACCTATCCATAGCTAAAAGTGGAGCTCCAGGAAAAACCTTTCTTTGAAAGACCACAAGTGAAATAAGTAAACTTCAATAAAGACTATGTTAACTCTGGAGCACTGCTGGTTAAAGTACAAATCACAGTTTCATCCATGACAGATATTATTCACATCACTCTTCTTCTAATGGTGCAACTGGAAAGGAGGGGTGGATAAACAACAGTATCCCGTCTTGTCCAGTCACAGAATGCCTTATATTTTGTATACTTTACAAAGTACAAACTCTGTTTGCAAATGCATTTGGTACCCATTTAGTGGATTTGTATATTTTGTGGCTATTGAGCTATATTGTTTAATTCAATATTCATTAGTTTTATTTAACATTTTTGTGTCCGGAGTGCACTTTTAAGTATGATGTTTCGCCATCTGGGTACGTCCGCATCAAATGAACCCTTTAGACTTACTTTAATCCTAAATTCAATGGAGCTTTGGTTTCAGAAGAAAGCTATGGCTACACTTCTTGATTTACTAATGTTCTAGGAAGCAGTTAATTGTGCAATAGATTTATTCAGTTGCTTATTCATGAAAACAACTAATAAGTCAACATAATTACACTTGATAGTAAGATTATAACAATTTGCATATGCAAGGGGCCTAAGACAACAATCTAAGATAACTCAGCTGTAAGTAACAAATCACATAAATAGGAAAGCAGCCATGTCTCACATTTTGAATTTACCAGATGGTATTTAAATAGAGGTTACAGTGACCTAACACATCTCATTATGCTCTATTTGTGAAGCTCTGTTTACAAAGACATATAACTCTTTGCTGTCCCAGTATAAAAGGTAATACAGTAGCACATAGGTTGTCATATAATAAACAATAACTAGAAATGCAGATGAATATGAAACAGCAGAAACACTTTATATATATTTGCCCACCCACCACTGTGTGTCCCCTTTACTGAAGTCTCCAAGAGCAGTGAAACACCATTCTACTGTGTGGTGGTGGGTTCAGAGAAAACAATGGTAATTAGAAGAAAATACATTTACAAAATAGCCTTTTTACTGTATAAGGGGAGTTTAAGGATGTACAGTGATCTAGTAAACTGAATGTGAACATTTTAAGCCAAATACATGTGTTTCATTTGTAAACATATATAAATACATATATAGTAAAATAAGGATGTTACACTTAGCAATCAGCTTCCAGCTTTAATTTGTAGAAAATATTAAACGAACAACAAATTCCTTTCCTTTGCTCCAGTTTTGACTGAGGTTAAAGCTGAACTTCAGGCAAACCATTAAATACACAGATTAACTATATAAGAGTTTTCATTTCTGTCCATCCAGCTTTAGGGGATTAGCAGATAAATGTTATCATTGCTACTATTGAGATTCCATAGTAACAATGGTTACATATATCTGCTAATTCCCTCCAGATTTCTCTAGAACTGTTACACTGTACCTCTTGTTACAATGATGTATTAATTTATTATGATCCTCAGTTCCACTCTTGTTGGGAGCTAGGCACTTAATATAGATTCTAACTGCTACAGCGAGTGACTAATCAGAATCCATATACGGGCTGATTTAGGCAGACTGAAATCTGATTGGTTTTTATTGGTTAGCATGAATTAGCAATTAACAGTAAGAATTATTTTTTAAAGCAAGATTCCAGCCACAAATAACAAGAGATATTAGTGTCAATTGACACAATAATAACCCCCAGCATTGGCATCAATGGATGCAATAATAACCACCAGCATTGGTGTCAGTGGATACAAAAATAACCCCCAGCATTGGTGTCAGTGACCACAAAAATAACCCCCAGAAATGGTGTAAATGACCTCAATAATAACCTTCACAATTGGTGTCAATGGCAGGAATAATAACCTCAAGCATTGGTGTCAGTGGCTGCAATAATAACCTAAAGCATTGGTAGTCAATGCAATATCAGTAAGTCTTATTGCCAGCCACATTGGTGATCTGTGCAGTGGCAGTGAAATTTAACCCATAGCGTGGGTGGTTAGTCTTTACTTAGCTGATTGCATGTTCCCACACTGCGCTCTCTCTCCAAGAAGGCCAGGACCAGATCTATCCACCTGACAGTACTGTGCTAAAACACACAGAGCATTTCAGAGCCCACTGCTACTCTGAAAAAAGGACAGGTGCCAAAAAACCAAGCCTAGAAAATAGCAGACTGCTCACAGCCTGCAGAGCACATGTTGGGCATCATGGGTCTAACCCTTCCCCATTCTGCATAAAAAAAGTTTTGCCCTTACATACATTTTAATGTGGAAGTAAACTGTGCATGCTTGCACATTAGGGCATACTTACCTTACGTATGTTCCTTTCTCCAGCCGATGTCAGACCAATCTTCAATTCTCAGGGCTGTCCTCAACCACCGCCATCTCAGTTGCCGACACTTCGGGACTCTCGTGAGTCCTCTTTGGCCATTGGGTAGCCACTAAAGATGTAACTCCTGTGCATGCGTACAGGAGCTACATCCTCCCCAGCACCTAGCCCATTCATATCAGCTTAGAGATTTTGCATCTCTTATGCCAAAAATCCCTACCTCCCAGCAATGTTTTATTGTTACTTTTTTCACTTTACTTCCACTTCAACATATCTCCGAGATTTGAAACCTGTTTGGTCCCATAACAATTAGTCAGACTCACACTTTCATTCTTCCCTTTTTTTAGGTTTTGAATATAACTGGTGGCTGTGTGATAATAAAGATAGTACCTGACTAAGGAGTTAACAGAGAGTTGCAGAAATAGTCAGACACCATACTCAAGTTGTCAAGGGTTATGAAGATTAATTCAGCACTCTGAGCCTACCCATAACCAAAATTCCAACTTCAGGCTGACTGTCCCTCTGCAAATGCAATTTCATGCAATGCCCTATTACTTGTCTAGAGAAGTCATAAAGAAATCAAAGAAAGTTCTTGCAATAAAGACAGCAGAAAAAACTTCAAATAAAATAGCAAACACAATAATCGGACCACAATCATTTGCTATGAAATGCAGAACAAAGCAATGCTTTATATAAATCTTACTTCGTAGCAGCTTCTGTTGTCCAGTAACTTCGAGTATAAAGCTAAAGGTCCACAGGAAAAGAGATATCACTTCTGCCATACTAGTTGCTGAGTCTTAGCTCTGGTATCGTCACGGATTGTGACTTCCACATCATGAAGGTGGAGATTCTGGCAGCACAAGTTATATGCTCTTGTTGGTAAGTATTTGGCACAAGATTATGTCAGCACAGGAGACCAGAAAGTTTTCCCAGCTACCCAGGAGGGAAAATAACAATAGGTTGACCAGCTTAAGTTTATCCGTGATTGACCAAGTGCGTGAAAACAGATTTATGGTGATGTTACTTGAACTGGAAGTGCTACTTGCTGTGAGACAATATATAGTCACATTGATCCAGTTAATCAAATTCTCAAAGCTACAGTGTAGCTATTAAAGTGCACTTAGTTTCTAAAATGAGTTTTATTTGAACCCCAGACATGTAAAGAGAGGATTGCTTTATAGAGAGGAACTTGTATGATACATACAATGTAGTTAAAAATTAGCAACTATTATTTAAACTATCATGAAACTGAGCCCAATTGCAACATGGTTTACACATTGCAGGATTGCATAGCAGCACAGTGGCTTATTTGTTAGCACTTCTGCCTTGCAGCACTGGGGGTCCCTGGTTCAAATACCGGTGAGGACACTATCTGTAAGCAGTTTGTATGCTCTCCCTGTGCTTTTGTGGGTTTCCTCCAATGACATGCAGGAAGGTAAATTGGTACAGTATGCGTGTGCAAAAGGGACCTTATGTAAAGCGCTATGTAAATTATTGGCATTATATAAATACCAGTAAAAAATAACTAAGACTATACACCATCTTGCCCTTGTTCCCAATATTGCCTCTCTGATACTTTAAATGATGGTACAAAACATTCTACCTGTGCATTGTCCACAGTATAATTGCAAAACCAATAGAAGATAGAAGTGAGCAAATGACTCATCATGTTTTGTTGAAATATCTTCAACTTCTTTGTGAGTTAATAGTGGGTGAATGATCTAAAATATATTGAAAAACAACCAGTATACACAATATAAATTAACATTGTGCCACGCTCGCACCCCTAAGTACTTATTAAACTTTCATGATAATTATGCAACACTTTTATGATGTCATGCTCATTTACAAGATGATATATATCTACAATGACATATAAAGTGCAAAAAGTGCATAAAAAGAGTCCACTTGAATAAATAGAATAAAGTGCAGTGGTATAAAATTGTGTGCCCCAATCCAGACTGGGTATTCAGCAACGACACAATCCTCTGTGATTCTTTGACTATTCACCATCCACTCTCCACAGAGTAACTCTCGCCTCAAGAAGCAATCTTATGTTATAAAGGTCTGATAAACGCTTATTCCCTCTTTCAATCTCGGCCGGGGTGAAACCAGTGCTTGCAATAGACAAACCCTCCTTCACTCCGCGGCTTGTGTATATAGTTATCTCCAACAGTGATTCACTTGCTGCGCTTCCACTCGGTTTAACGATTTTAGCAAGTGGGAACAAAAACGGCAAACTCCATAGTGTGCTTCCTAAACCACATTAAAATTGTAATAGGATAAAATATACTCACAAACAAGAATGATGAAAACGCAAACATCTTGTTTGTGAGACAGAGGCGTAACTAGAAAGCTCAAGGCCCCCGGTGCAAGAAACCATTAAAGCCCACCCCCAAAAATAAACATGATTTTGATACCTTTTTTTTTTTAAAACCGGTTTGAAAGGGTTTTTTTTTCTTCAAGTTTTTGCATATATCTATTGCTTGGTAGCCGTACATACAGGTGAAACTCGAATAATTAGAATATCATGCAAAAGTAATTGCAGTAAGTGCTGCAAAAGGGGCCCAAACCAAGTACTGCGTACATATGCATACTTGTACTTTTCAGAGGTCCGATATTGTTCTATGTACAATCCTTGTTTTATTGATTGCATGTAATAATCTACTTTTTTGAGGTTGTGGATTTGGGGTTCTTGGGGTTTTCATGAGCTGTAAGCCATAATCATCACAATTATGACAAATCACGGCTTGAATTATCTTGCTTTGCATGTAATGAGTCTATCTCATATATTAGTTTCACCTTTTAAGTTGCATTAGTGAAATAAATGAACTTTGCACAATATTCTAATTATTCGAGTTTCACCTGTATATGCAACAACACCTGAGGGTTTAATAACACTTTAAAGCATTGTATTAATTTTTGGTTGGAAAACAAATGACACTGCAAGACAATGACACTCTGCACATATACAACAATCAGTACCTACCTGGACCTGCTGCAGCTCTATATATTAATATAATATAACAATATTATCTAAAAATACAATTATGTATTGAAGGAGATATTTTTATCATATGTACTTACAAATGAGGTAAAACAATCTGTACATGCAATTACGTGGGTATCAATGTTTATAGAGCAGAAAGAGAGAAGACTGCCATGGACCAAAGGAGGAGCAAAGGAGGACACGAAATGCCAAAGATCCAAAAATAATTGTTATTACTATTCAATGATGTATATCAATGTAATTTAACCCCTTTGCAGCCTAGATGCCCAGACCATATTTAGCGGCTTCAGTATGCACCAGTGATAGTGCATGTCAGGGGTTAACTTTTAGCTCTGTTAGAAAGGTTTATCCTCAGTTGTCCTACTGACAATATTTTACCAGGCAGAAAGTGAGGGGAACTCTCCAACAGCAACCAAAACAGAAAACAAACCGTGACAGGTTTGTGCTGCTAGTTCTCCCAGCACATGGAACTATGCCACTGAATGTTAATCTACATATTGCAGTCAATTGGGTTAATCAATCAAGAAGGTATTCCAAAGGGAGGGTTTGGGTATCATAATGAACATAAACTTATCTGCCATGTGTTGGGGCGATAACATCCGCATTCTTCTGACAATGGCCACAATGCAGAGCCATGGCAGATCACTATCTGAAACTAAAATGCCTTGGGATTTGCCAATTATTCCGGACAGGTAAATTCATGCTTATTTAAATACCCTTACTTGCACTTCCTATGACTGGGTTCACACCTTTGCGCTGCAGGAACAGATGGTATCCCAACAAGCATGTTGTGCTGCAGTGCCATAAATTCTTCATGGCACCCCAACTCACCTTTGCCAACACACATAAGTTTCAGTGCACCAAAATATGTGTTGTGGTGCTCTGCCTTTCAAAAATAACTACATGTACCGTTTTTGGTGCATTTCAAAGTGATTTTTAGTGTGCTAGAGTGCCCATTCAAATGAATGTGCTGCCCTAATACAACGCACTTTAGTGAACAAAGTAACACACATCAATATGCTTTGTGTTAACGCATCACAAAGGTGTAAACCTAGCCCAATACCTAAATAACTAAAAAAGACCAAAAGTTAGAGTTTATGTCCATTATCATATCAAAACTGTTGTGCTTTTTTTTAGGCTTTCAAGCGACAGACTGTTTGAAAGAAGATAACTATTACTTTCTTCTCTCCTAAGAAACATCATAATACCGTGGGAATCCTTTGTCATGTATTAAATGTTCATTTTTTTAAACAAAGATTGTATATATAGGACAAAAACAGATGCAAAAACACCAGTTTGCAAACAAATTTAAAAAATCTTATAAAAGTGACCCAAACCATTATAGATTTTCTTTCAGTAGGAGACAAGGATGTAGAACATCAGTTATGATAAAACACTCTCCATGAACCTGGACATGTGCAATATTCTTCTCTCCATGCAGGTTCTCAGACCACATTGACAAGCATTGTGAGCACTTGCGGTTATAAATCCGCTGGATAATTTAATGCACTATTACTTCATAGATGTCGGACCTTTTTCACTGACAAGGAAACGGTTTCCTCTTCCCGGAAAGCTTAATATAACAAAACCAAATCCCATTATTAAGGTCACCATTAAGTTAAAACATGAAATAGTTTCTTTTAGACATGAAAAAATGATCTGCAAAGATCGGCTGTGATATTACCATTTTGTAACTGAAATAAAGCTACTGATAACTTATCCACTGCTATTTTAAGTGGAACTCCAGCCAACACTTTTTTTTCTTTTGGACAAAGCAGGGCACCACCACAATACCAACAGGTGAAACCCTGCTGCTTGATTTTTTATAATTGGGCTACAATGTCACCCTGTCACACAGGCTTCCCAGGGAGACAAGAAACTGTTTCAGCGTACATTACACAGGCATGGTCAACTGTTGTAACCATCAAGAAACCCACTCTAAGAAATACCATGTCGCCATCACTGGAGTGCAATTATGCAGACAGGAATTGGCTAAAAAGAGGCTGTCAGAGATCAGCAGCACTGAGGTGCAAACTCCTAAGAAGAAGGGCGAATATTTTTTGCCCCCCAAATTAAAAAAGATGTTGGGAATTAGAAAAAAAAGGTATTTTAGAAATAAGACCACAAGCAAGAAATACTGAGGTTTAATTGACTACTTGCCATCTGGCCGTTGTAATTATACGGGCAGATGGCACACACTTTGGGGGTGGGTGGGCATTTTTAAACATCTTTTCTCGCTCCTGCATGCCCCACCCCAGCCAACGATGGATGTTACATACAAGCGTTTGGGCGGCTATAGAGCTACATCCTCTACCTCGACTCAGTGTGCCTAGTTGCGGATGCTCAGACAGACTATTCAAGTGCACTTGCTGTGCTAAGGGGAAGAGTCTTCCTTCTATAGTCAGCACAATTAACCACAGTATTTTAATAAGACATACTGAGCTTTTCTTGGTTTCTCTCTAGATGGGTTTCTTCCCATGCATCCAATAAATGATAGAATGCTCAATGGAGTAAACATAAGAGCATTGCTGAAAAGCCTGCTTTTAATTTCATACTTGAACTGTATGTCAAGGCTAGAGAACACATGCACATTTCCCATTGTCTAATTTTTAGACCCTGCAAGCACATGAAAATACCAGTTGATCTGCCAGAAATGCACTCAGCCTTTAACCCCCCTAAAACTTGTTGGAGAAAAGATTTAACCACAAGGGACGTAGGGGCTTTTTTTCAGTTAGAGCGGTTAAAGTCTGGAACTCGCTGCCACAAGAAGTGGTATCAGCTGAGAGTATTGAATAATTCAAAAGCATTTATATGCCTTCCTAAGAGACCTTCCATACAGGGGTAAAGGTACACTTAAAAACAAGGTCACACAGGGACTCACATAGGCACACATGCACAATCACAAACAGACACACAAAGGTTGAACTTGATGGACCCGTGTCTTTATTCAATCTCAAATACTATGTAACTATGTAACCCTGTTGTTTGTCCCACTGTCTATTTGTAATATTGCTCTGGAATTGGGTGAAGAAGACAAAGCATTAGGGGATACATGTACAGTATTTCCCAATGGGTCTGCTTCTAAGTTGAGTGACAGTGGGAGGCAGTCCTGTGGTGTGTTGATACTGTAATATTTCTTAGACACTGGATGAACATGTTCATAATGTTTCCAATTAGGTCTACTTTTGAGTTAAAGTGATATTAAAATGCTGCTCCTTGATGTTTAAATCTTATAGTTTCCTACAGAATTAGCTGGTCCCCTGAGCAGTGGTGTATTCTGGTTTGGGGCTGCCCTAGGCACCCTCCGCCCACACTAAATGTACCCCACCCGGCTGTGGTCTCAGGTGGACTCTGCAGGGTTTGTGCAGGGTTTGTGGTGGGCTTTGCAGGCTGCAGAGCCCCCTGTGGATCCTGGAAAGCCCCCCTGAGACCCGGCAAAGCACCCCACAGATCCTGCAGGATCTCAGGAAGGCTCTGCAGGATCTGTGGTGGGCTTTGCAGGCAGCGCAGCCCCCTATGGATTCTGCAAAGCCCACCACAGATCCTGCAAAGCCCCCTGAGACCCAGCAAAGCCCCCCCAGATCCTGCAGTATCTCAGGAAGGCTCTGCAGGATCTGTGGTGAGCTTTGCAGGCAGCGGAGCCCCCTATGGATTCTGCAAAGCACACCACAGATCCTGCAAAGCCCCCTATGGAACCTGCAGAGCCAACCAAAAGGTATTGCACAGCACACCTGAGACTCTTTGGTGGGCTGTGCAGAATCTGTGCTGAGCTCTGCCAGCACAGTCCTCTTACCTTGCATGGCCTGACCTCTTTGGAACACGGCCTCCTTGTCCTCCGCGCCCGACTGGACCGCCTCCTCATCATCAGCACCCGACATGGCCTCCTTGTCATCTTCGCCGCCTGACTGGAGCTCTGGTGACGCCTCCCACCTCCTCCGTCGGTTTCTCTGCCCCCTGCCTCCTCCATCTTCGCCCCCTGCCTCTTCCGTCTCTGGGGCCACTCGACAAATGTTCTTCTCTCATGGGGGCCGCTTGCCAAATGTCATACTTTAAAATAATATTTTACTGTATTCGGTATGGTACTACAGACACCAATATACACACAATAGGGCCATATTCATATCTGTAGGTTTAGGTGCAATTAGGGATTCCTGCATTCATTAGAAACTTGCGTTTTACTGCAGCAGAGATCCCTTATCTGGTGTTTACACATGGCAGCTGTCACATATTCAAGATAATGATCAGGTGACAGTAGCTCCATGTAAACGCCTGCACACCACATGCAATGATATATGATATGATTACATGCATCCAGGGAGAGTGATTGATTCTTAACTGAATGTAAACAACCACAGTCCGTGTCCCTCCACACATATTTAATATAACTACCAGTGCCACCCCCTGGCTAAAATACAATCTAGAGCCCCTGGCCCCCCTCTCCTGCTTACCCTGTTGCAGGGAGGAGGCTGTGAGGTGTCACGTCTGTCCCGGTGATTCGGCGATTGATTGATGAGGTCTGCGGCAGACCTTACCAGGCAATCCTGCACAATCCTTTCGGCCAGTGTTCACTGAAAGAGCGCTAGCCGAAAGGATCCGAGTGCCGGCGCAGACTCAGCTACACGGTCTGCATCCGACAGTGATGCAGACCGTGTAGCTGCTCCCGCAAGTCAGGTATGTGGTCCGTGAACGCGTACCTGACTTCTGAGCTGGCTGCGGGTCGCAAAGTACCGGCTCGTGGGCCGCAACTGGCCAGCGGGCCGGTACATTGAGACCCCGGCATTCTTGCCGCTCCCTAGGAATCTGCCGCCCAAGACAAACGCCTTGTTTGCCTTGCGGCAGATACACCCCTGCCCCTGAATACTGGCCCTCATATCCTGTTTTAGGGTGGCTCCTTTCCCTTGCAGGGTCCTGTGGAGCCACCCTTGTGTACTACTAAGCTAAGTGTTTCTCCACAAACACACAGGCACGGCAAGGCAAACTACTACCCTGCTCCTCCCTTCCCCAAGCTGAAGAATACTCTGTCTCTTGTGATCTTGTACTGGACAGGAAGTTCAAGCTGAGTAGAGCTGAGAGAGTTGGAGCCAGCTATTTGGAAACATGATGACTGTAAGTGCTTGGGCAAAAATTTTGAGAAACACTTTGCTGCACAATGTATATTTTGTTTGATCTGGATTTATTATTGAACAAAAGTTTGGGAGTGTAATTGTACATTAAGTGACAGAGGGCTTGAGGTATCGCTGTTGGATTTTAATTATGTGTGTTGCAATAGGCGGGGGCATTTGGACTACAGTAGTTCCCTATCAGGTACACTGTCTATATGAACTAAAGTGAAAGAGTTATTCTTTTAAACAAAACACCTGGGTGCGGATGTGGAATGCTTTTACAGCCCCAATTCAAAAAATGTTGGGACACTGTGTAAAATCTAAATATAAAACAGAATACAATGATTTGCAAATATCATAAACCCATATCTTATTCACAATAAAAATAGACAACATATCAAATGTTTAAACTGAGAAAATGGACCATTTTAAGAAAAAAAATAATTTTGAAATTGATGGCAGCAACACGTCTCAAAAAAGTTGGGGCAGGGCCATGTTTACCACAGTGTAGCAACCCCACTTCTTTTAACAACACTCCGTAAACATCTGGAAACTGAGGAGACCATATGCTGGAGATTAGAGAGGGGAATGTTGGCCCATTCTTCCCTGATCTAGGATTCTAACTTCTCAGCAGTCCTGGGTCTTCTTTGTCATATTTTTCATTTCAATATGCGCCAAATATTTTCAAAGGTCTGGACTGCAGACAGGCTAGTTAAGCAACCGGACTCTTCTACTACGAAGCCATGCTGTTGTCATTGATGCAGTATGCAGTTTAATATTGTCCTGCTGAAATATGCAAGGCCTTCCCTGAAAAAGACGTTGTCTGGATGGGAGCATATGCTGATCTAAAACCTGGACATATCTTTCAGCATTAATGGTGTATTTCCAGATGTGCAAGCTGCCCATTCCATATGCACAAATGCACCCCTATATCATCAGAGATGTAGGGATAAAAACTGAGCACTGATAACAGGCTTTCATTTTTAGTTGCCAAAAAGAATGTCAAATTTTTTTTTTTTAAGCATGTCGTTTTTATTGGATTTACAAGGCATGAACAACGGAAATGAATACAATGGTGTAGGGGGATACAATCCCACATTGCTGGAAGTACAAGTTAATCACCCGGTTTGGTACATAGTGTCAGATCGTTCAGACATATATGGAATATCATATCCGGTGAACATGCTTAATCCTTGTCTAAATCCACGGTTACAAATGTAATGTAAACATACAATTTACATCCAATTTAACAGAACATAACAAGAAACACACATCAACACTGCATAGAGTAAGAATAAACGTGTCCATTAACATTGCTAGAACCATCAGTAGCAGGTACGTCAGCATTCGGAGTCAACCTTATCATTGAGGGACAGGTCAAACGTCAAGGGGTATCTTTTAATTATGCTAGGGAGATAGTCGAAAATTAAGGCAGGCGGGCAGAAGGATACCATGGAAGTATATTACCTTTCTAATTTCTTGGGGGTCCCGCTAGGGACGGCTAGAGTACATCTAATCCCCCCAGGGAATTCGAGAGTTTGGCCGTGAGATACCATGTGGAGGTCTGGAAGTCAACCATGATAGTACGAAGTTGGTCTGGGGTGAGGTTCGCCGTGAGGAAGGGGGACCATGTGGAGAAGAAATGCGTTATGCGCTTCTCTTCCTTGTGAGTGTCAGCTTTGTCAAGAAGCATAAGTTTATGAAGGGTGGCTTGTAAGTCACTCGTCGTGGGGGTTTTTTGGAAGAAGCCAGTTGGTGAGAATAGTTTTTGTAGATGCTAACATGCAAAGATGTTCCCAGCGTGTGATGTGGGGGTTTATAGAGTCAGGTCCCTGTGGTGTATCATGTAGTAAATTGCAGGAATTTGTAGTTCTGGATCGGAGAGGACTAGCATGATATCGTCTGCAAAAAACATGGATTTGAGCTCAGTCTTCCCTTTGCGATATCCAGAAAATAGTGGGGTGGATTTGAGGGAAAGAGACATGGGTTCAATTGCTATGTTATGTTAAAATGTGGGGTGGATTCGAGGGAAAGAGACAGGGGTTCAATTGCTATTGCTATGCATCCTCGACTTTTAGCTTTTTAAGATGCCTTAGTACTTGTGTACGTTTGTTCGGAGATTTAAGGCCCTTGACATTCCATGTCACTATATTCAGTGGGGATCCCAGGTTATGTAAGGAGTGTGACCGGGTATAGTGACATAGAATAGTAGATATTTAGGGTGAGGGAGGATGAGTGTCCCTATGCTCTCATCCACCCATGGCAAGGATGTCCCAAAGAAAATGATTTCACTGGACCGTGAAATATGCAGTCCGGTGTTCTCCGTAAATGCGGGAGGGCCACGTGAAACGCCTCCCAACGTTGGCCAAGCTTTGTCAGTGGTAGCAGTGTCGAGCAACCATAACAACAACAAAAACATGAAAAACTGGATAAATCAAGGAAAAATAAAACAACAAGGTCAAACCTTACAAGCGACCTCCTTTTTTCCCAATGAGGGGTGCAGCTGGGGGGAACCACGTTGAACATCTTGTACCCTATGTCTGCACGTGGATCCAATAGAAGCGTATAGCTACGCAAATTACTTAAAAGCCTGCTCCGTCCCGTGAAGCAGTTGCTGTTGATTCAAAGAAAAAATAAAGTATACACCGACCACTGCTGTGGCTGTAGGTCGAGTCAGTGTGGTGTGACATTAAACATGGTGGGGTTATGCAGCCCCGAAGTAGTTCCATCCTTCTTCCAGCTTTTTTCTTTCTCGGAGGGCTTTTGGAGGGGGATGCAAAGCATGTTTCCAGTGTTGACAGCAGGAATTGCTTGGCTTGATCGCCGGATTGGAAAGAGTGCGTGTTGCCCTGAGGCATAGTGATCCTCAGGATGGCTGGGTATGCCAAAGAAAACTTGATGCCGTGTTCCACCAGCAGGCGGCATACGTCTGAGAACGATTTATGCTGCTTAGACAGTGTTACTGAATAATCAGCGAAGAGCAATAATTTTCGGCCTTCTACCACCAGGGTGCGTTGTGCCCGAAAGGCCTGTAGTATCTGTTTGCGGTCCGCAAAATCTAGGTACCTCACGATCACTGGTCTGGGCCTTTCAGCATCTCTCTGCACGCCCACTCTGTGTGCTCTTTCGACTCTGCAGGTGGCTGGAAGGCCCAGGGCTTTCGGGATGACCGCGGAACAGATATGCATGAGGTCTGAGTGGGGGGCCAATTCCGGGAGGCCTATGACCCTTAGATTGTTTCTTCTCGATCTATTTTCGAGGTCATCGACCTTCTCTAAAAGTTGCTGGATGGTGGAGTTGGTGCGGTCAACAGATCTTTGGGTGGTATGCATTCTGTCCTCTAGGTCGCTCACTCTATGCTCCGCGGCCTGTATGCGGTGAGTATGGGATTCGACCGTGGTCTTGAGTGGGTCCAAGTGCTGCTGAATCGCCTCCATGACTATGGCTTTCATGTCAGCTTTCAGGTATGCCGCGACTGCCGCTGCGATGCCCTGGTGTTCTGAGGTAAGTGGAGGGGATTGTGCCGGCTCACCTTGCTCATTGCTGCCGGAGGATGTCAGCATGTCGTCCTCGTCCGCCATCTTGGACACGTCCGGTCCGTCTCCCGTCGAGGGTATTATTGCTCCTTTCGGCTGGGGCGGGCGAGATATGAACTTGTCCATGTCAGTGGATTTTGGACTAGGGTTCGTCGAGGTGTCTTGCCGTGGTATCGAGAGTCGATCGGTGTGTTTAGGTTCAGAACGGGACGGAGCGGTGCTGCACACGACTATCTCATTGGGCGCCGGAACCGGAAGTCCATGTCAAATTTTGATTCTTTACATGATAGAGCTTTAACTTGCATTTTGGATGGCACGGGGAATTGTGTCGTAGACAGTGATTTTTGGAAGTATTGCCGAGCCCATATCGTTATATCCATCACAGAATCATACCTGTTTCTAATGTAGTGCCCTCTGGGGCCCATAGATCACGGGAATCCAATATTGAGTTTCAGCCTTGTCCCTTGTGCACAGAGATTTCTCCAGATTCTCAGAATCTTTTGAAGATATTATGTACTGTAGAAGATGATATATTTAAAGTCTTTGTAATGTTACCTTGAGGAACATTATTCAGAAATTGTTCAACAATTTTTTGAAGCAGCTTTTCACAGATTGATGAATCCCTGCCCATCTTTACTTCTAAAACACTCTGACTCTCTAAGATGCTCTTTTTATACCCAATCATGTTACTGACCTGATGCCAATTAACCTAATTAGTTGAAAAAAATGTTTCCGCCTCTTCCTTGTTAGTACCACTTACTTTGCCAGTTTTTTGTCGCCCAGTCCCCACTTTTTTTAGATGTGTTGCTGCCATCATTTACAAAATTACCTTATTTTTTCTTAAAATGGTACATTTTCAGAGTTTAAACATTTTTTTAAATATTTAATTTTTATTATTATAATTTATTTAGCAATTACATAGTTGTTAAGCCATCCGTTACACCTCGGGTGGGAACACCACATATATGACATGTACATATCTCTAATTACCTTATTATGCTTCTACATTTGGAAACAAATTTCAGGAGTTAAAGGTATGAGTGATCCACCAACTAGGAGAAAAAAGGTAATTAACTAAGTAGGCAATATACAAAGAAAGAAAGAAAAAGGGGGGGGAAGAAGGGGGGTTGGGGAAATTGGGGAACATCACAAAGGGGTCTCTGATGGACTAAAAGTCAAGATCATCTATTCATTAAATATTTCACCCCGTAGGGGAGATTTTGATAAGATTCTCCAGCAGCGGGAGAAGATGTGGATCTACCGATTAAACACCATGTTACCTATAGGGTTAAACAACGAATGTAATCTCAACGTCTTTTTATAAGATAGTATATTTAACCAAACATATCGATAGACCCACATACTCCTGAAACAAATCCACATACAGGCGGTTAAACGATCCTGATAAGTGTGTACATGTCATCACATAACAGGATGTAATGAAAAAAGAGAAGTCTTGGAATATGCAGGGCCGTGTGGGAAACACTCTCCATATATGTAAATTTTAATTGTGTGTTGTCCAGTGAAACCAACAAGTGGTTTTTTACCTGGAGGAAGGGGAACCACCCTTCACAATCTAAATTAATGATCAAAAAGAAAGAAGGAGGCGTGACCTGTAATTAACTAAGTAGGCAATATACAAAGAAAGAAAGAAAAAGGGGGGGGAAGAAGGGGGGTTGGGGAAATTGGGGAACATCACAAAGGGGTCTCTGATGGACTAAAAGTCAAGATCATCTATTCATTAAATATTTCACCCCGTAGGGGAGATTTTGATAAGATTCTCCAGCAGCGGGAGAAGATGTGGATCTACCGATTAAACACCATGTTACCTATAGGGTTAAACAACGAATGTAATCTCAACGTCTTTTTATAAGATAGTATATTTAACCAAACATATCGATAGACCCACATACTCCTGAAACAAATCCACATACAGGCGGTTAAACGATCCTGATAAGTGTGTACATGTCATCACATAACAGGATGTAATGAAAAAAGAGAAGTCTTGGAATATGCAGGGCCGTGTGGGAAACACTCTCCATATATGTAAATTTTAATTGTGTGTTGTCCAGTGAAACCAACAAGTGGTTTTTTACCTGGAGGAAGGGGAACCACCCTTCACAATCTAAATTAATGATCAAA
Organism: Nanorana parkeri; assembly: GCF_000935625.1. Lineage (NCBI taxonomy): Eukaryota > Metazoa > Chordata > Amphibia > Anura > Dicroglossidae > Nanorana > Nanorana parkeri. The sequence goes on along the minus strand of NW_017307060.1, from coordinate 304,448 downwards.
AAGAAAGAAGGAGGCGTGACCTAAATGGTTGAAAAGCAGTTCCCCCAACCTCAAAATATGTCCTGATGAAGCCCCGCACTGTAGGAGGGGCGAAACGCGTCGACAGACAGACAACAACCAGACACATAACTACTATGCCGCAAGTGGACGTACGATCCTGATGCCAGGGAACTCTGCCACAATTTCAATCGGGGTTCGGGGTTCTCAGTAGCGGACAGACTATACCTAAAATATCCAGGAGACGATCCAAAGATCCATTAAGTGGAAACATCCCTTAAATCCACTATCGGTGATTAGCCATTAACAACCATCCCCTGGAGGAAATAACAAGGCATCTATACATGTAAACGGATCACTGGACTCTAAAGGAAGGAACAAGTCTTCAAACCGCCCAGACTATAAGAAAACTTCAGTAAACGTGAGTTCTCAAAATTCAATACCACTGAGAAAGAGAAGGTTAAAGTCAGGCGTGACATTGAAGATAGTCCAGTAATAGTCTGTCCATGGGAAAACCCCCCCCCCCCCCTCGGTCTGAGCAGATAATTCGATTATATCTCGGTGTTCCCACCACGACATCCAAAGGCTAAGAAGGAGGAAGGGGTTAATTGCACACACGGCTAAATTCAAGCCAACACCAAATTAAGGAAAACTTAACCCCACAGATAAACGTCTAATCAAAGGAATCTTTAAAGAAAAACAAATTGATAGAGGGAAAAGAACTGAAAACATCTGAGAATATATTCCATCAAACTAGAAGAAGGCCACATAGGAATAACCTTAGCAACAAGTACCACTGTCTGAGTACATTACATAATTTCATTCTAAGTGTACGAAGCCTAGGTTACCATCTCAAATCCACTTTGACCCTCTTCTTCAATTCACAGAATGAAATTACAAGAAAATCTTTCCTTTTGATTGCCCATACCCTGGGATATATCTTTAATCTAGACAGCCTATGTTGGTCGATATATACATGGGCTATTTCACGGAGGGATAAGTAGCAACGCTGGAACTGCACCGGCTATTTACCCCTCACGGTGAAATTAATGATAGAAGTGAATGAGGATCGAGCCACATTTAATTCATGATTGTCTGTAATTTTTTTAAAGGTTTTATGGTAGGATTGTTAGTTAAATGTGTTATCTTGTATGTCCTTTTTCAATAAAATTATTTTTTTCATGTAACCAACTGACTTGTCCGGATCCCTATATTGACCACTACTAACCCGTCATTCTGTGACGAGTTAATCCCCTTTTCTTTGGGTTGGGGAAATTGTTTGTGCAGAGATCCATATTGTATAAGCAATATAGCCCTCCAGAGCTATATCTACTAGTTTTAAGAGTCTCCTAAGCACTGGTGGGCACGTTTTAAATGGGCGTCTTACGCTTTGCCTATAATTATTGTATTTTATTTTATTTTGTTCATGGGTTCCATTTTGACATATATGTATTTATTTCTATTTTAACTGATCAATTCCTAATGAGGGGAGGTGGCCCTGAAAGCACTCCACGGGGCCCACACGATTTCAAACATATATATACGTTCCTGTCTTGCCATGGTAAGTTTCTCCATCAAACATAGGTAATCTACTTTATGTATCCATTCCGTAATTGTAGGTATCGTAGCAGTATTCCAATATTTAGGAATGAGGAACTTTGCAGCATTCAGTAAGGGTCTAACACCATACCTATTCTGTATTTGTTGCAATGTTCATATAAGGCCAGAGTCCTGTATGACCTCATGTAATTTAAGAAGTTTGTTGGTAGACTAATATCGTAGACCGTTGTCTAAAAGGCCTGGGGGATAGAATGAATGTCCCCGCAGAGGCAATAAAGGAGAATTATAAGGACCCAATAGTTGATAGTATATTTTTGACCATATAGTTAGGGTGGACCTGGTCTCTATGTTCTGGTGGAATCCAAGGTATCATCAATAGAGACCGACCAGCTAGTGAGAACTTCAAGTCGACCCACCGTTTACTCTCCAGTTGGTAGGTCCAGTCCAATACTCTATTAAGTGCCACAACATAGTAATAAAGAGTAAAGTCTGGAAGAGCCAAACCGCCCTCCTGTCTGGTCCTAATTAGAGTCTGACGAGAGATCCTAGCTCTGGACTGATTCCAGATATATTTATCTACCACTTTACGCATAGTCCTGAGGTAGCATTCTGGTAGAGAGATAGGCACCGTTTGCAGCAGATACAGTACCCTAGGCAATACATTCATTTTAACAGCATTAATCCTGCCTGTCAGAGTAAGGTAGGGTCGGTCATTAGTCCACCTAGTCAGGTCTGTTTTCAAGCTATTCAGGAGAGGGATATAGTTATACTTCATCAGATCTGAGAATGTAGGAGTCAAATTTATACCCAAATATTTCAATTTACATGATTTCCATGTGAACGGTAACGAACTACGTAAGTGTTGACATTCTTCAGGGAAAGCTGTGAGGTTCAACATTTCTGATTTGTGTAAGTTTATACTTAAATGTGAAACCTTGCCATATTGTTCAAATTCCTTAAGAAGGTTGGGTATTGTAGTTCTGGGCTGTCTTACAAAAAAGAGAATATCATCGGCATATGCCGCTATCTTGTGCTCATAACTCTGGACCTCATTACCCTTAATATTTACGGTATTCCTAACAGAAGTGAGCAAAGGCTCAAGAGACAATGTGAATAACAGGGGTGATAAAGGGCATCCCTGGCGGGTGCCATTGTTATGTTCAAATACTTAGGATAAGCTACCATTAATCTTAATTTGTGCCGTGGGTTTGTGATAAAGTGTCTTAACCCCTTCGTGACGGGAGATGTACAGTGTACGTCCCGTCACAAAGTGGCTATATGACTGGCCACGTACACTGTACGTGCCGAGTTATATTAGCCTCTGTAATGCTGGTAACTGCTGATTCTCATTTACATGAGTCATTAATTAATGCCTCACTATTGAGACATTCATTAATGAAATAGTTAAGCTTTTTTAAAAGCTTCTTTCTTTCATTAATGAAAGAATGAAGCCTTTACATTCAGATACGGGTTCGCTAAATAGCGATCCCGTATCTGACAGCTGAAGATAGCAGAGAGGTAGCAGTGACTCACCTCTCTGCTATTCGTTTTGACAGCTGGAGAGCCTGGCCCGATGTTAAATGATACATTTCAACCACTAGATACAAAATGTATCTCTTGAGTGAAATGTATCAGTTTTGATCGTCTAGGAACGATCAAAGACCTTTAGTGAGATCTGATTCTGACATGCTGTCAGGATCAGTCTCTAAAGTTATTATTAGCTGTTCCTAAGCTTGGAGCAGCCTGATAATAACTAAAAATTTTAAAAAGTTAATTTATTAAGCAGTCATAGTGATTGCTTGATATAAACTGACAAAAAAAAAATATTTTTTTTTTACACTTATTTTTTTTACAAAGTGTAAAAAAAAAAAAAAGTGTACAAAAAATTAGGAAAATAAAACGTTTATATATAAATATATTTGTATACTATAATTATTATTAAAAACATTCTAAAAATAATAATAATAATCAAAACTTGCTGCTGTGGAAGAATCACACAGCAAAAATGTAAAAAGTGTGTCAGTCATTTAGGAACAGAAACTAAAAACTAGCTCAGTCATGAAGGGGTTAATTAAGTGTAACATTCTTGGGTCTAGCCCAAAGTGTTCAAGCGTAGCATTTAGAAAATCCCAATCAACCCGGTTAAACATTTGATATGTTTTCTATTTTCTTTTTTTGAATAAAATATGGGTTCATGAGATTGGCAAATCATTGCACTCTGTTTTTATGTAGATTTTACACAGCGTCGCAACTTTTTTGTAATTGGGCTTGTACATAGTTATTATTAGGATTGGCATTGTTTTAAACAGATACAGGATAAGTAAAAGTAGCTTCTCTATCTGCCAGAAGTGATGTAATACTTTTCTCAACTAATCAAATGAATTTACCCAAAATGGTGCGTTTTCCAAAAAATGTCGAGATTTTTGCTAAATCCGTAACCATCAATAAAGATACAAAAGACAACTGCTTAAGAAGAATGTTAGTAGAAATTGGTTCAGAGAGATTAGTGGAGTAAGAAATGTTTCAACTGATTGACAATGTCATACATAAAACTGGAAACTTAAAAGAGGATAAAAAAAATGAAAATAATGCTGGGGCAAATATATAGGAAATATCGGAAAACAGAGGAGTGTAAAATAAACAAATGCAAATAAAAAAGTTTGTTTTTATTTTTTTGAGCCATTAAATTACTTATTAATTTATGATCAT
>NW_017307060.1:298090-300113 GCF_000935625.1 Nanorana parkeri | reverse complement strand
ATAAGATTATATTATATAATATTATAGTGTATATATTATACATCAGGAGAGGAAGATATAGGTTCAAAATTGTTAAAATATACTGTATATGTGAACTAACACAGGGGTGTAGAACAAGTTGTTACACGTGATGCTGGGAAAATATGGTGAACATATTATCAGTTTTCAACATCTGTTTGTAGATTACAAACATCACTATGATAGTATGAAAGTCATAGAAAACAATAAAGACATTTGGAGCTGTTGGAAGCTAAAATAATTGACATCTATGATACATCTTTGATGGAAAGGTTCCTTAATATCGTGAGCTGCCCGTGCTGTTTGATATGCAAATGAAGACCATCAAAGGGTTCTTGGGGCTGGACACTGATCAAAGGAGATCTGCTGGACTGTCATGTCCTGGGGCAAGCCCGACCCCCTGCTGGTATTTACTGCCCTCACCTGTGTCAGCAAGGCATATATGCTGGGATGGGGGCAGGGGCATATGATGGAACCTTCTTCCTGTGTGACACTAACCTAGCTGACAAGCAAGACCTTTGGACAAGACAAGTCTTTCTGAACTCTGCAATCAAGAATGTGATTCGCTGAGACCTGCTGGAGAGGCGTGTCTGAAGAACAGAGAAAAACCCATGGCTTGTGTGAATGGGAGAGAGAGAATGGTGTAGCTAGCTGTAGGATCCTTAACCTCAATTCCGATCCCCAATTCCCCTTTCAAATTCCCTTCATTGTATTGAGAATGTATGTATATCCCTATTTGTAAATAAACCCAACACTTATTTAAGATTCAGTTGTTCATCAGTAATTTAAGGGCAACCCCCAAATCAGAGCACATTCTACAGGAGCCCCTAATACATTATCTTAAAGATGCATTCAAGTACCTTAACTATTAACAAAAATGCATCTTATTTGTGTATCACTCAGCTGTAGATCCTCCAATCATCTCTGAATTGGTGCCGACACTGTCCTTCCTTCTGGAGGGTGGCGAATTTTGTTCCCTATGGTCCCTGTGTGATGTAAAGTAGCCACTGCTCTTGTTACATAGCTTGGTAGGAGGGCTCTTGTTATGTATGTTGGTTAGGCAGACAACAGATAGGGGTCTATTCACAAAGCTGCCGAAGGATCCAGCCGTAGCTTCGGCTGACTCTTTGGCTAGCTTCAGTTACAGGAGGCCTTTGGTTCAGTAGAACCGAAGGGCTGCTGTACGGGCTATTCATTATAGCCCGTACAGCTCCCGAAGTTGTCTGAGCAGCTCAGCCGAGCCGAAGGCATTTGCTTCGGCTCGACTGAGCCGAGCTGAAATTCAAGCGGGCCGAACGGCCGGCCATTGGCCAGCCGAAAGCCTGCTACTGGCAGCTGGGCGGAGCCAGCCGTCATCTCATGGCTGGCTAAAGTAACCTAGTAACCGGGGGACGCTGAACTTTCATGAGAGCTCAGCGGGGCCAGCCTTGATATCACCGCCGGCTGTGCTGAGCTCTCATTGTAATGACAGTTCAGCGTCCCCTGGTTACCACGTAACTAGGGGATGCTGATCTGTCATTACGATGAGAGCTCAGCAGAGCCGGCTCTGATATCATGGTTGCAGCATTTTGACCGCACCGGATGGCAGGCACAATGTGCCTTGCGATCCCGTGCAGGCGATCGCATTGAGGCCGGAGGGCGTGGCTACAGTGCCATTCACTTCAATGGCACACCACGCCCCCTCTTGCCCCACTAAAAAGTGAGCCGGCCACAATGCGAGGCAGTGCGTTCTGGCCAGATTCGGGCCGGAACGCACTGCAACTGGTGTGAATGGACCCTTAGACCAGTTATCTTCATACCACAGTTCCAGGGTCTACTCTTGCCCTGGTTTACACTCCATATTTCCTTACATATTGACAAGCCTGTAATAAAGTGCTCTGGTATACAGAACAGATTTGTAAATATAAGCATGTGTAAATCAGCAAGGTTTATTAGCCTTTTATTGACCTTTTTATTTTGCTCTTATAATGTACATATATATATATATATATATATATATACGGTA
>NW_017307060.1:295549-298018 GCF_000935625.1 Nanorana parkeri | reverse complement strand
GAGCCACTTGGGGAAGGGGGGAGGAGTCTAGTGACGTCGATGTCCGTGACGTCACCGGACTCCTCCCCCTTCCCTTCGTTAGCCGACGGAGCCACTTGGGCCGGTGAGTTTGCCCAAGAAGCACCAAGCTTCTGTCTTATCTTAACCTTATATATATATGCACTATGTGGCTCTCCATTAACCACCCCCCCACCCCCATTTCGCTCCCAGAAATGTGCCCATTGAAATGTACTGATATTATGTTGCAACCAGGTCCTTACATGAAATGTAATGGACAGGTGCAGCTACTTCAAATATTAAGCTAATACCTATGTTTAAATCACCCTTAGGGCTTTGCTGTTTTACTATACTATGTAAATACATTTGTAATCCAGCACGTTATTATTCTGAGTTGCCCCACTCAAGCGGCGGCCATGTTGAGTGGGGCACGTGAAATTAATACAGTAATGTGCTGGATTAGTGTGATCCTAGTTCATATTTTTCTCCTTTTAATATTTACAAATATTTAAACTTTAATACATAAATTACAAACAGTAAACTGCATTTAAAAAAAATCTTTGTATACACATTACGCCTACTGTATATTTTGCTGTCCTCATGCCTGCGGAAAAATCTCTAAAGTTTTACAATGCCAAATCCTCCTTTTCACAGACTTCTTTATGTACATATCCCTGAGCCATTTGTAACATGTTCTAATTTATATTCGCTGCATCACTGTACAAAGACTAACTTTGGACAGGTTCATCCTGACCTCTTCATAAATTTCACACATCACCTGGACATTGTTTACACCTTTCCCAGAATTGTAATACAATCGGGTACATAAAAACCAGAAGGATCCTTATGTTGCTTAATAATTCAATGCCATTACCTCAGTCAACCCATCAATTCTGCATTTTAGATTTGTAACTTCTCTGAAATGATCACTTGTTCCCACACTCCACTCCATATGTAGCCCCAGAACAGTATTGAAGGGTGAAGCAGTGATTTTTAGCACCGGTATCTTGGCACAACCTTATTTTGATGCAGTGGGCACATATTTTGGATGGTGGAAATCTTGGCACAGAAACATGTGGTGCTTCAGGAAAGGAAAGTTAGTATGCACTGGAAGGGGTTAACTAGGTGTTAACAAATGGGGCTAGTGTAGAGGCAGGGGCTCAATTATGGTTACATTTTAGGGATTATATGTTAGGCTACATTTTAGGGCCAAGGTCAAAGTGTATGTAGCATCTACAATGTACTCTTATTGACTCCCTTTTGATCTTTTAAATATACAATTGAAAGAATTGTGTTATATATGTAACTTCCTGTAGTGAGGTAATAATATTGCATTGAAATCTTAAGCAGTATTCTCTTTGTGAACTACAAAACACCTCTCTACTATATTATGGAGATCATATGAAAAAATAATAGCTCAAGAGATAAAACGTTATGATCCAAGGGGAACACACAAAAGACTCACTACTCCTCCACAGCTCAGGGAAGGAATGAGCTGGGTGCGTGTTGCTGGGGGCACGTCCTCACTCCAAAGAGCCCATACAAACAGAAAAAAAATGGTCACACACCGATTTCCGCTGGAATCGTTTATTCAGGCTTGTACCATGCTACTTGTGTCCAACGCAAGGTCTGCCCCCACTGAAGCGTTTCACTCAAATTACTTGCATAGTCGTAGAGATCTTTCAGCTCTCCAATGCATTAGAGGGGGCAGACCTTGGGCGGGACACCAGTGATGTGGTACAAGCCTAAAAAACTATTCCAGTGGAATCTAGTGTGCGGCCACATTTTCTTTTGTTCATATGAGATAAAAAGTTATGTTATGATCAACAGAAAAAAATATTTTGCAGGCAAACAGTTAAAACAGCAGCATTATGTTTATATATTTTTTATCTTTCTTGCACTTCCACTTTAAATAGCACCTCCCAACTGTAAATAAAGAGGAGAACCATTTTGCAAATGAATTGGCATTGGGCATTAAAGAAGAAGTCTCATCATACAAATTGTATTGTGTTTATGTCCCCCGGGTACAAAATGCATGTGGCAGTTTGTAATGCTTTGATAGCTGCTGTGGATGCTGAGCTAGCATGGTTGACAGCACCCCCCTCCCTCCCAGTTTGATGACACTGCTCAGTAGGAGATGAATACCTACTTAGTTATGATTGAGAGAAAGACGAGAGGAGATAGTTAAAGTTTAGCTAAAGTCATTAAAAAAAGTTTCATATTGCTTCAAAATGCCATTTAAGCATCTCTCATCCTGTATTTTTACATTTCATGTCCATTTAGTCCACATAAATACTTTTGAATAGCCGTTGAGAAGCACATTCACATACATTTCCAGTAGCCTTTGTCCACATTGTATTCTGCCTTCCTAACATTTTCCATTGTAGTCCCCAGGGCAGCCTTCAGAAATTTTGGGGCCCCTTACACGGCTTTAGGCCGGGCCCCCCCGCACCGCCCGGTGTGACCCCCCCC
>NW_017307060.1:281093-294954 GCF_000935625.1 Nanorana parkeri | reverse complement strand
CCTGCACCGCCCGGTTCGCTCCCCCCACACCGCCGCCACACTGAGCCAGTCACACTGTTATTTTTATACATATATTGTATATAGCTCTGACATGTATATATATATATATATACCGCAATGCTGTACAGAGAGCACTGAGCCAGTCACATCAGTCTCTGTACAGAGCAGCTTACACTCTAATGTCCCCCCACAATCACACACTATGATTATACACACTATGTATATAGCTCTGACACATACCGCACTGCTGTACAGAGAACACTGACCCAATCACGTCAGTCAAGCTTGGAGCGGTGGAAGCAAAAAAACCAAAACTGTGGTGTGCAATATAGTGAAATGTAAAATTATACAGCAATCAATGCAGAATGGCACCAGCTATAGAGGACTACAAATCCCAGCAATAATACATGATACAGCACAATGCAGAATTCCAAAAGATATACAGTAGAGGAATACAACAAATCCCAGCAATACAATATACATACAATGTATAATGTATTGCTGGGATTTGTGGTCCTCTATAGCTGATGGTACATATACAGCGCAATATACCATCAGCTATAGAGGAATAAAACAAATCCCAGCAATATATTTATACAGCATGTGTGTGTGTGTGTGTGTGGGGGGGGTGCAGGTAGTCTTACCTGCACACTCTTCAAGCAACTTTACCTTCTTCCGAGATCTTGGGACTGTCGGCAGCTGCCGTTCCCCCACACTGCAGTCTCCCTGCGACAACGTGATCATCTTGGCGGGCAGTGGTGGGAGAGAGCTCAGAGCTGGGAGAGGCAGTAAGGAGGTGCGGCGTGTGGCGTGAAGCGCGCGGTGCGTGTGGAGCCACAAACAGGGGCAACTAATCGAAAGCCGACTAATCGATAATTGAAAACGTTGACAACATCAGTCTCTTTACAGAGGAGCTTACACTCTAATGTCCCACCCCCACAGTCACACCAGTCTCTGTAAAGAGGAGCTTACACTCTAATCACCCCCCCCACAGTCACATCAGTCTATGAACAGTGGAGCTTACACTCTAATGTCCCCCCACAGTCACATCAGTCTCTTTACAGAGGAGCTTACACTCTTCACATCAGTCCCTGTGCAGGAGAGCTTACACTCTAATGCCCCCCCCCCACAGTCACATCAGTCTATGAACAGTGGAGCTTACACTCTAATGTCCCCCCACAGTCCCATCAGTCTCTGTGCAGAGGAGCTTACACTCTGATGCCCCCCCCACAGCCACATCAGTCTCTGTACAGAGGAGCTTAGCTTACACTCTAATGTCCCCCCACAGTCACATTACTCACTGGACGCAGGGCTTCGTCGCCTGCTGGACTCAGAGCTTCATCACCCGCTGGACTCAGGGCTTTGTCACCCGCTGGATACCAGACATGTGCACCGGCAAAAAAATTGTTGAGTTTCATCTTGTTTTGATTCGGATTTTGCCCATATTTAGTTTTTCGGGATTCGGACAAAATTTATTAGCGGTAGTCTGTACGAATGTTCATTTCCGCTTGTTCGTATTGTTCGTTGCATTGCAGCAAAGTGACATTTTTTGATTTGTAATTGTCACTTTGCTGCAATGAAAATTTGTCCACAAACGAAAATGCGTACAGACTACCGCTAACGAATTTCATCCGGAAAACTAATTTTTCGGAAGCGAATCACACATGTCTACTGGACGCAGGGCTTAAGGTTAGTTCACACCATAAGCAGTGCGCTCTGGTCCAATTCTGGCCAGAACGCACTGCCCGCATTTGCACCGTAGCCACGGCCGCAGGACTGAGTGACGCGCTGGACGCAGGGCTTGGTGACGCGCTGTACGCAGGGCTTAGTGATGCGCTGGACGCAGGGCTTAGTGACGCGTTGGACTCTGGGATTAATGAGGATGCACTGGACGTAGGGCTTAGTGACGACGTGCCGGATGCAAGGCTTAGTGACGATGCGCTGGAAGCAGGACACACCTGAGAGTGACCCTGCAGAGCCCACCATAAATGCTGCACAGCCCATCTGAGACTGTCTATGGTGGGCTCTGAAGGGGTCTCAAGTGGGCTGGTCAAGGCTGCATCCCCCTCCCTCACAGCTCCTCTTACCTGCACACTAACGTGACGTCACTTCCGCCAGTCCGCCTTCAGACGAGCAACGTCCCTGATGGGGCCCCAGCTTGTCTCAAAGCCGCTGGAGCGGCAATGCTGGGGCCCTGCGCGGCTAGGGCAAGGCCTCCGCCGCTGATGCCTTCACTGTCGGCCGATACTCATGTAAGGGTCCCAGATGGGCCCCGGAGGCTGCCCAGGCCCCTTACATGAGCAAGGCATTGTGAGAAATGACCCGAATTGAGATGACCCAGAAGCACAAAAAAAGCAGAAGCTGCTACTCAGAAGATGCGGGGATATGCAGCGTTTTTAAAAGTAGGAAAAGATTTTGGCACATAATAACAAAGCCTTTTTATTTATTTCACAATGCTTGATCTGAATACCTAATATGATGCTAGTGCCCATAGATCCCCTTTAAGAACAAGAATGACATCTAGTGGTCAGTCGGGGAAAAGACTCTAAAGCCTCACGTTATGAGCAACAGAGAGATACTGGGGGGGAGTTTATCAAAACTGGAGCAGGCAAAATCTGGAGCCCATGTGAATGGTAACCAATCAGCTTCTCTCTTCAGTTTGTTCAGTTAAGATTTGAAAATGAAAGAGAGAAGCTGATTGTTTGCCATGCACAACTGCTCCAGATTTTGTCTGCTCCGATAAAAAATCGGCAGCCTGACTAGGGAAATGAGACACATCTCCTGCATGAGGAAAACAACAGTTTATGACAGGGTCGCTACACTATAAAGGTTTCATGAGAGCATCCACAGATGGAAACTTCTAATGGATAACATCGTAACATTGGAATTATTCTGTTGTGACACTACAAAGACTGATTAATAAATGGATTTGTGACTGCTTTTCAAATTACTGACGGATAGTAATCTGCTTACAGAGGTAACTGAGAACATAAAATACTTTAGCGGGTAAAATAGCATTTCATCTATGAATAAAATAATAATCTAAGAAACAAGGAACAAAAGAAAGCTTTTTAATAATAAAAACACGCAGCTCTAAGGCTGTACTTACAACAATTCAGTTGAATAAAAACCAGTAGAGTAGGATGAGAAGTCGGAACCTCTGGCAGGAAGAGTCTGGAGTGATAAAATTCACCAGCGTCCTCTATCCCTGTGTTAGCAAAAGGTTTACGCGTTTCTGGGGCACGCCCCCTTCATCAGAACCTATTAATAATCTACTATATTAAAAGTGGATATCTTGTGGAAGGAAATTTTCGATAAAGAGTAAAGTCAGTACCAAGAAACATCTTCCAAGCCCCTTCCCACAACAAGAACTACAACTCAGAATAAACTCATTGAATTATAATCTGGCATCTTTATATTTAATTAAATAATGCCTTATAAATATGTTATTTTTACAATTAGACATTGCTGTGCTTTCATTCTTGGTCTCAGAATTCCTGGCAAAAGCTCATTTCTGGTAACCAAGAGAGAAACCGATAAGTTCTTTTGTTGCCCACTAGTTTTCCAGAAGAGGTCAGTGGTAAAGATTTAATGATGTATGTTGGTGATTTTTTCAGATGTACAAGTAGAATGACAATACAATCTTATATGTAGCTTTTATAGTTTGTGTCAATCATTAAGCACGCCTATGTTCAAAAATGTATTTCTCTAACATTTCCTCCATTTTTTATTTTAGTATTATGTATTATTTTAAATAAGATTATTGAAATACATTTCTAAAACCCTGGAAGGAGTGACAATGTACATTAACCCATAGAAACCAATTACATTTTAGCAGTGGAGTCAGAACCATGAAAGAAGATTTTACTAAACTAGGCTTTCTTCTTCTCATTGAAAACATCTACGTAGAATTATTATTATGTTGAAAAGAAATATAACCTCAATTAAATGTTAAAGCACATTTTTTTTGAAGTTGTCTTAGACTGATTCAGTGAGGTCCTGAGGTCCTCTTCTTTGTGGAGTGGCAATGGATGGTCTTCAATAATACAGAGAATAGTACTTGTAGTGATGCTGGTGGTGTTCTCTGCTTTGACCTCCTGGGTTCATAGGAAGTGGGTTGAATGGTACTTGGAATCATTCAACCTGGAAAAGGAGAGGTGGCCAGGTTCAATGAAGAAGATGGAGTGCTGGAGAAAGTGTATAATGCTTTAGGATTGTTTATATTTAAACTGGGGGTTTATAAACAGTGATATTGCTACAATAAACAAGAATATGATGTATGTGTTTTTATAAACTACTGAAAATAAATATTTTAGTCATCTCTTTTTTCCAGATCATTGCCAGACAAATTCAAAGTTTACTTCTAATCCCAAAACTAAGGGCTATGATCTAAAACAATGCACTCCTAAGAACGTTTTTATGGGGAGATATGAGACCTCTTCATGAGAAAAGGGCTGTAGTAACATGCCAGTGAAAAGCAATTCAGAGTTGAAGTACCACCCCATTGTTTACAACCCATTGTTTACCATAAAAAAAAAATGAATCAGCAAAAGGTTTGACAGAAGCATGTTTCAGGAAATCAACTTCATGCCTATATTGCAAGTATGTGGGTGGCCAGTTGTTGATGCTGAAGTCTCCACAGAAGAGAAAGAAGACAGAGGCTTTAAAGTAGAAAGCACATCAATATATACTAGGTGTATGATCAGCTATTTTGCTGTATGACTTTGGCACTCCCCTCCGACTTATAACCTGAATTTGTAAAGCCATATAAGGTGCTCTGTTGGACAGTAGGATGTCGGAGAGAGTGCTTACGTCAGAGCTGCCTAATAGTTGTTATCCACTTTAGATAATCTTGCAGCCACCTTTCTATGCAGCAACAACTATGCACCCACAATCCCTTTATTCTGTATTCCAGCACATATGTCTGGCAGCAAAAGGAGGACAAAAATTAGAAAAGAACAAAACAATATCTAAATAAGTATTTCCTCTTGCAGAATCGCACACCCCACCCAAACCTATCATTCATGGTTGCCATTATGTAAGATATGGTTGTGACTGTAAAAACTGACTTATAGGGCATTACCAACCTCTGTTGATCCATTTTCTGATATTTTTTTTATTTAGTATTTTTCTTACTTGCAATGTTAGCATTAATGTGAAATGCATGTGAAGCTTCCAGTAAATCCAGGTTGCGGTAGTAACTAGTCACGTTCAACATGTTTTGTCATGTGGAAAACATTTCATGTAAAACAACTTTTCTTGTGTTAAATTTTGAACACAGCTTAGCATTTTTTTCTCATATCATAAATCTGAATAAAAACATGATAAAACCTTGGATACAAATGTGCTTTAAATGCAGGCCTATTTTTTAGAGAGTCTGTTTTATATTAAGAGCAGCAGGTCTGTTAGACCCTATTCGCATATAACAGATAATGGCAGTTTCCAGGTAAATCTCAGGTCTGAAGTCAGGCAATATCCAACAAGTTCCTACAAAGAAGATGTCATGCTGCTAGATGCAGGTGAGTCAAGTAGGGACCACTTTTAGTTCAAGTGCAGTTTCAGAGTGGAAAGTCCTTTAAAGCAGAACTGTAGTTAGGCTGCTCTTGCCATTAAGTACAAGTATAAACAGAATACTTGGACATCATATCAGACTCATATGGCTGTTTGTTCATTTCCAGTGTTGACAGATTAGAGCTGTCTCTTTCTGTTCCTTCTCACTCCATCCAATGACACTGTCTATCTTCTCCTGGTCTTCCTCTGACTTCCTATAGTTCATTCCAAGCCATTTAGTGGCCACTGATGTTGTAGCCTCTGCACATGCTGTGTCCCAGCACCCAACTCCAACATCTTGCAGATGCCATGGTTCGACAGTGTACAATGTTACAGTTCATGTAGTGTACACTAATTCAAATTTACTAAAAGCTCTTTTTTTTTCTTTCTCTCTTCTTCACTTTCCATATTTGTTATGTTTATTTGAGGTCCCTAGTAATTACTTTTGCCTTTTTATTGGGCTTAGCTCCTCTAGTATGCATTGGTATGGTATCTGCCCCTCAGTATGTAACATAGGCATTTATTACTCTGGTATATCTGTTTGTGGGTCTTGTGAATTTCTAGGATTAAAGTACGCTACCTTGTTTTGTAATAATAGCCTTGACGTTGTTACTTATCACCATTGGTTGGTTATTCTTATCTGTACTTTCTCTTGTAAGGGACCCATTATTTCTTTATTGTTTGTTTTATTGACGCTGTGTTTGTGTCTATGAACCTAAAATATGTTTGGAATTGAAATATACTAAAACCAAGAGGAAGGTTTTTCTTCCAGCAGAAGAGACACTTAACCTATCTTCTAGCAATTTTTGTTAAACACTTTAATAAGAAGCTGAGGAAGAGGGAACCTCACCCTAGTTACTGCACAGAAAGGTTACAACCAAAGCTCCCATTTTCATTTGAAACAAAAAATAATTTACCTTATATGAATATTGCAAGCATGACAGCACATGCAAAAAAAATTTCTAATAATTTTTAGAATACGTTTATGAAAAATAAAATCACACAGAATACCATCATATGATATAAGTGCTTTAATATTAAAGGGGAAAGTTAAACATATTTAGTTTCCATACAGAAACTTTATAGATATGGCAGTATAGTTATTCACAGTTGCCTGTGAGCTATGAATTTAAGTAAGTTGTTGCCTCCTTCTCCGTACGGACCGGCGAGCTCTGGCAAGCGAATGTTCCTCCGATGAGTGGGAAGATTCACAGTCGGTATTGACACAGCTACACTCTTCCACATCAACATACTCATGTTCCACTTTACTTCCATCACTACAGTTCAGCATCACACGTCTCTTGGTGGTCCGCACATCCTGGCAACAGGTGCACTTATGTGACATTGTCCTGGCAGCTGCTGAGTATCTGAAAGATGAAATTAAATTGAAAGAGATTAGTGTTACAATTCTAAGTAAGTGAGCTGGATGGGCTTCTTAAATTGTTTTGGCATTGCAGTTATAAGACACCCTGGTTATATTTTTGCACACCATTTTATGGGAATGCAATGAGAATATGCACGTTTATGAGAATAAAGGCAAATAAAGTTTATATATCCACTTTTTACTAACTTTTATTAAAGCAAGCAGTGTAAGAACTTTTAAGTGCCTACTTAGAAAACAATCAATTTCAGTAATGTTATTAGAATTGATATCCAGGTACAACAACTCAAAAAATCCCCCAACTCCCCAAATGATTTTGAAAAAAACCTGAACTGTAAGGTGTTTGGACAAAAGTATCAATAAAACAAGTACTGTATACAAGATTTATTTTTTGTTTGTAACATCTGCAAAACCTGGAAAACTTGACAAATGTGTTATATATTAGCAAATGATAAGGAATATTATGCATGCATTCATTTAGTATTGAATAGTGGTTTACTTTCACTAAAATGGAAAATCATTTTTAAATGTTTTTATTCACGTGTGTGTAATATTTTGTTTCGCGCGCGCACGCAATTTTAAGGCTTGACATGTTTGGTGTCTCTTTACCCGACGTGACCCCGAATTTTATATTTTACCAAAAAATTTGGTAATAATAAATGTTTTAGAATTTAATATAGGGGGAACTGTTTTTTTAAAAAAAAATCTGTAGTTTTTCCTTAATATATTAAAAAATAAAAACCCCAGTAGTGAATAAATACCACCAAAATAAAGCTCTATGTGTCCCCAAAAAAGGGTCTAAAATTAATTTCAGTACAGCGCTACATGACGGAATAAATGTCAGTCAAAGTACCGCAGCGCTGAATACTGAAAAATGGCCTGGATGGGGAAGGGGTTTAACACCCCGGATGTCAACTGGTTAATCATTAAAGTTTGGGTACTTTGTTGCATATATTCAGGATATATAAAATTATTTTTTTTCAGATATATCTTCTATTAGAGAGAATATATTTATAATTTTTGAAACACTATCAAGTCACAGGGTGGGGGTGGGAAAGAGACATGTGTGTGTGACTGCAAAGAAAAAAATCATGTGCCCTTCCCTATCAAACAGGGCTGTGCTATGTGGCAGAACTGTGTAAATCTCAGGAATATGGCAGGTATAACAGCTTCCTTAAACACATTTCATCTGTGTATTTATAAGAGCTGTTCGCCTGGTGTTCAGCTTTAAATATTATATACATTCTACTTCAGCTATAAGGTCTCGTTCACACCTAGGCGTATTGCATATGCGCGTCTGTCGAGGGTTTTTGTACCGCAATTTGCGGTAAAAAGTTGCGTGACAAACGCGCGTTTCCGAAGGCTACTTGGCTGTATCCCAATGGAAACGCACAACAAAACGGCCCAAAGTAGTACATGTACCTTTTCAGGCATGGGCCGTTTTGTAGAGCGTTAGGGACGGGCGGAAATACGCCAAGGTGGGAACGAGGCCATTGAATACAATGGGATTTATATTTTTGAGCGTTTTGTAGAGCGTTCGTAGAACGCGCTACAAAACGTTCAGGTGTGAACGAGGGCTAAATATCATAAACATTTCCAATGAAATATAAGAACCTTTAAGATGGTACTAAATGGAAGTAAGATGAGGCATAGGTGGTTATTCACAAAAAGGGTGAAGAGTTTGGAGAAGACAAGAGAAGTGAACAATCGAGGCCAACATAGCTGATGAGGAAAAATTCTCCAATTCAGCTCACTTTCCAGTTCAGCTATTTTGGCCTAGATTGTTCACGTCTCCAAACTCTTCACCTTTTTGTGAATAACCCTCATAATGTTACTGTGTGCTTGCACTAAAATTGTTTATGCCTTTATTTTTGACTGTGGAAAGAGCCCCATTATGCACCCTATATGCCTGATGACCAAACACCCATTGTGTACTATTTAATAATTGAATATATAATTTAATATAAATGTGGTGACAATTTTCCCCCTATCATGGGATAACCCATAAAGTCTTCCACTAGAGAATCATATCCAGGCAAATGGACTTGTTATTCTCATTTAGAATTCCCCTGCTATGACTATTTTCAATATATTATCAGATAGTTTTGAGAATTACCATGTCTATGGCCAGTTTAAGAATAGCATGAAAGGGATTTACATCTCCTCTACAATGTATTATGTTCAAGGAGAAGCCCAGTCAGTGGGGTTAAATGTAGCATGTAAGGTTAGTGTCAAATATGAAGGTCATGCATTACTGCCTTACTTATCTTGTTAGTCTTCTGGCATAAAGTCTCACACATTGTACTTTTGTGTAGTACCATTTCCAGCTCCATCTTCCTGGCCAATTGAAAATTCCAAATGACTTATATTAATCTAATAATTAGCTCTGGAAGAGGAATCTACTAATGGTATCTTAGAGTACATTTTTAGCATGCAGTATCTGGGACTCAATGTGCATATCACCCGGTTTAATAAAAACTAATTTAGCAGAATGCTTTATGTATCAACTTTAGGAGAATTGGGGGGAAATCACAAAGCCAATGAAAGATAATGGGTACAATTATTTGTTTCTGTCTAGCTTAGCTTAATTATTTAAATCTAACAATTCAGTAACAATGCTTCATTTACAAGGTCTATAAATTGATTAACTGCCATTCGGTTTCAATAAAAGAACACAAGTTGATAAAAAGTTGTTGTAATGCACTGAGATCTGAGAGTAAAAGGTGATAGAAGTTGATAGTGGGTTTCTCTGCTATGTGTGCTCAGTGTGACTAGTAAGTTTCACTATGCTGTACGAAAACAGTTATTGGTTGTGTTTACCTTTCAAGTTCAAGCTTTCATTAATGGCTTAACAAACACTCCTACTTGCAGGAGTAGTCTATAACCCAAGTAGGCATTTAGAACTCTGCAAGTCCATGTCAAGTACTGGTATTATATTTGTTTATGTTTTTTGTTTGTTTTAGCAAAGCATAAACTCACGTCTAGAAACCCAGTGGAAGCTCTAATACACATTTTATGGCAAGTCAAAAGAATGCAGTAGTCCTTAACAATAATATTGACCTACAGTACTATGTTATTTACACATCTTATACATTGTATGTCATCCATATCAATAACATTTCTCTCAAAGTGACTCTATTGCTAAAAATAGAGATGCCAACAAAAGGTCCCCCTGCAAATACTTACTTCTCCTACTTTCTGTGCTGCGCTAATGACGAAAAATGTTCCTTGAAATTCTCTTGAGAAACCAGAACTTCCAACATTTTCAATCCCTTGGTCCCCTGCTGTGCTAAGTAGTTCCTTCTGCCATTCCCTACATCACTACAGAACATAGTGAAGTAGGGGACAGCGGATTGAACCTCTAAGCGCAGAAAAGTACCAGGTGATCAATACTCCCAGAAGTGTTTTCTGAAGAGACATTCAGGGATGATTTTTCTTCATCATTTGTTAGGTGAAGCAAGTAACAAGGAGAAGTATTTACTTGCTTCCTTTTAGGGAGAGCTTTTGTTGGCATTTCTTTTTTAAGAACAGAGTTGCTTTCATATAAATATGCTCAATATAACCATTTAAAGGATTAAGATCTTACATTGAAAAGGTGTTGCAGGACCCTTCACAACGTGACATCCTCACTCTTTCTACTGATTGGCAATTATTGTAAGTTAGATGGTCATAGTATTGTTGCAACTCGCAAGATTTGCTCTTTTTAATACCTGTAGGATTAAGAATATCAAATATTATTCAAAGCCATGTTTGCTAAAGCATCAAAAGACAGAAATATAATACATTTTTATTGGAAAAAAAGAATTATTATTTTTAGCCTAGAGACTGTAATTTCTCATTGAAACAGTAAAAATAATCATTAAGGACCAATTCACGTTTTTTGCCCGCATGAACACTTGTATTAGTGCGCTTGTTTTCATGAATTGAGGTGCATTGTTTTAAGGCTGTACTTTGATTTGTAATTGGTTTCTCAGCACGCCTCAGCAAATGAAAGACTAATCTGCCCTATTTTTAACAACATATAACACAAAGCATTCACATCTGTGCATTGTGGTGTCCCATTGCACAAGAACATTTTTGTGACTCTATACTGTATGTGCATTGGGGTTTCATTCAGAATGTGCATACTACAGTGCACATCACTGTAATGTGCAGTTTACATTGTGTTACTCCAACACAACAATATGAATGAATCCTGTGAATTGAGACTATGATCTAGGATTTCCTTATAAAGATTAGCATATTATTCAGTTTTTATTATATAAGATATTTTACTAGGTGATTAACCCCTTCCCACCTGCAATCTGTATAGCAACATTACCTGGAATTATGACCTTTGTGGAGGACACATAAAAAACATTATCCCTAATGAGAGCTAGCAGCTGACAGTTCATGTGACTGCTATCTCTTAATTCTGGGGCTCCCACTTTTGATTTGTTCCTGATAAAGTGATTACTCTGTCAGCTTTAAAACAGTAATCACATGCAGGTAAGAGGCTCCACTGACAAAAATGAATGCCTTCTGTCTGCTGATGAACATTGCCACCTTCAAGTTTCAGTATTCCTCTGAAGTTCCCTCCGTTTAATAGTTAAACTGTCTGAAACATTTGCCTTGCTAAAATAATAAATTAATTTAAAACATAGAAAAAGTACAAGCATTATACATCCCTAAACATATCTGTAAAATAATTTAGGTATGCAAATTAGTCATAGATTTCTTGTTAGTTAACCAACATATGCTGACGCTGCAAAATTTGACCTGGGTATCTAGGCATCAATGACCGATGGATACAAAAGGGTTAAAGATATGATTGATTAAATTACAGTTTCTCACTCTAAAGAATAAATAGACACACTAAAAAAAACTCTGGATGGAAACTTAACCAGATATTTCTAGTTATTTGGAGTTTTTATTTAGTAGGTACTTACATATCTTACAGCAGCCATCAGGTAAGACTTGAATGGTGTCCTAAAAACATAATAAAGATACAATTTGTTGAAAAAGACATTCCAATCACATAAACACAGCAATACACTTCCACTGCCATCTAGGCGGGTAGCACTTTTACAGAATTCTTTGATATTCTCTAAGCTTGCAGCAATGCTCAATGAAAGAACCATTAGGACATAAAAGCAGTGTGTACAGCAAACTTTTACAAAGTGTATGCAAATCTTTCTGCAGCTTTCTTGAAACCTTTCATCTCATCTCTAGTTTGGGGATTTAAAAGGCTAAGACCACGTCACTGACCGTGTTTCATGCTACACCTATATTTAAGGTTAACACGAAACATGGCTAGATCGCATGAAGCTTGCTTAAAGCTTTGCAAAAAAAGCTTTTCATACAAGGCCTTAGGGACAATCTGCTAGTAAGAACTGTAAAACCAGACAGGGTTTAAAGCAAGCAACACAGCCCTGAGCAGTACAGCCTTTAAGTATAGGGGCAGATGACAGGGTTGGCTAATTAAAATATACAGGGGAGGAGTGTAGGGACTGGTAAAGGGAGGTAATGGCATCACAGAAGGGGGGCGGGGGTCACATTAAGGCAATTAATGAGGGAACAAAGGACAACGACATCCAGGGAGGATTGTTCCACCCTTCCACTCCTCTTATTGTGGACCAGAAATGGAGATGCTTAGAGTTGGATGTAATAGTTGGTTGGATAGTTAGGAAAAGAGTTATTTTCACAGCAACGTAAAGTCATAGGCGGTGCCAAAAGAAAAGAATAAAAGACATTTGTAAAGTTCTATTTGGGTGATAGGTTGTTGAATACCACCATCACATAAACTATGCTTGTGCTTCAATGGAGTTGAAGAAGGGAGTACTAGCAAGGTTTGAATTTTTTCAATGCAGTGAGTATCCATTGAGCTTGTGTAAAATGTCAGGTATGGGTGACAAACTGATTGTGATTTTAGAGGCATGGTCAAGGACTTGCTTTATTTAATATAATGTTTTTCCTCTGTTGCTTGTTAATTTTGTGATGTTAATATGGGCATATTTCTTACATTAAAGCTGTGGCCAAAATTTTCCATAGATAAAACTGGTGTTTTTGGAATATCGTGGGGGTGTTGGTTTACAATGGGGTGGATTTAGTATATTTTTTTTTTCAGTATTCAACACTACTCAAGTCATATCAAACTGAAGTGTTTGAGGCTGCATGTGGTCCTCGTTGGTTTCAAAATTTAGATTACAATGAGGCCTTAGATGTTCTCCACTTGATAAATGTTACACTTCCTTAAGTAAGTTTACAGATCTACCGGGAATTTTGCACTACTTACAGGTATACATTCATCTTCATTGAAGTTTCCACAGGTAGTTATTGAGGTGGATGTGATGAAATTGTTCCTGATCACATTGCACCTGTAGTTTGTACAGTTGTCATCATTTGAACGCAGTGTTTCTCCATTCTGAAAAAAAAAAAGACATTAGAGATGGTGGTTTAAACAAACTCTTGATTTGAAGTGTGAGGTCACACAACAAAACATAAAAGAGCAGTAAATATAAAAGACAACACTGCCTACATTATATAAAATAGCTATAAATAAAAATGATTTATTTGAGAGCCCCTCTCAGTAGCCTATCAGAACAGAAGATATTTCACAAAATACTGCGAGAGACGTTCCTTGCTTACTTCACACTATTCTCCTAAACTCATGAGCCTCAAAAGGTTATAAGTTATAAGTAGAAAAAACATTACTTTATTATCTCAAACATCATGTTATGTCAGGTTAAGTATGGGGGCTTCAACAAATATAGATGAGGTTAAGGTCCGCTGCTACCATGGGTTTACGTTTAAACCTGCGGGTTTGAGATATGCATTGCTGGCAAATTCTTGTGCAGATTTACTCAGGAATTTTTTTTAAAACCATATAGCAGTGCATGGCCTCTAAACTATGGCCAGTAGGCTTGCAATGGCCAATACAAGGACTTTTGG
>NW_017307060.1:252616-280852 GCF_000935625.1 Nanorana parkeri | reverse complement strand
TGCAGCATGTGCATTGGTAAAAGTTCAGACATTTTTTTTCTGTTAGTTCTGGATAGACCAATCCTTTTAAAACCACTCCAGTCACCCAGTATTATACAGCAGTCCTTCAGCTTCCCCTCCGGATAAGGCAGCCACAAGATATCTTACATTTCCTGGTACTGAGGCAGTGGCAGTTTTACACACCTATTCATGTAAGTTTTTATAACTGTTTTTAAATATAGTTTATCAAGGATTTTACGCTATGCTGTATCTTTATCTCTCCTTTAAGCTGTATATAATGCATAGTTGATCATTGGATACAAGAGAAAATTTGCTGTGGGCCTGAACAGATGTACATAGCTGCAGGAGTATAGTTGAACGCTAATGACCATTTATTCTATATACCCACATATGATCCTAAGGAGAAACTATTGTGAAGGAGCTAACAGGAAATTATTTTTAAATGGACTTTGACAGCTAAACAAGAATAATTTAGTTGAACTGTTTTATGTGTTCACTGGAAAGTCAAATTAGAAAAATATTAAGTATTATATACCTGCAACAGGTGGAAGTTATCATTGTCATTGACCACACAACTAGTTTGTTGACATTCACCGCAACAATCATATTTGCTCGCCTTCAACTCAAAGCCCTGCAATAAGCAAAAAACATAATTTGTTAGTGGCATATATGTTCATACAACTCCTTACTGATGCTGAACAGTCCAGGTCATGTTATATTGCGTATATTTTCCCATATTACACTTACCAGTGGGCATGTTTTGCCGCAAAACACATGCTTGCATATGATCTCAACTCCTGAAGTTGCATTGGAATTTTCTGTGCATGTGCAAGTCTGGCACTTATCAGCGAGCACTGAAGCTCCAGGCTTTAGAGAGAAAGAATCATATTAATAAAATCATACAGGTAATGTAAAGGATAATTGCATGCAATCAAGTATCTATTGTGTAGTTCTGCACACTCTGTTCTGCACAGTTCTGCACACACCTTCTCCTGCTATACAGGCTATTTAAGCATTTTCTCCTGGTAACCCATCCCCCCTCATTTCCAACTAGAGGCTTATCGGCTTCTACAATTAATGCTCTAATTTATGATTATACACTGATATGTGGTCAGAGGTGTCCCTAGTACTTTCACTGCACGAGGTGGGAGGGAGTTTGGAGGGGAGTTGGGGTGACGGATGTCACCCCAACCCCCCTCTACATCATCTCTTCACCCAGCTCTGGGTGATGTCACTGACCAGTGTGTGCCGCGCAGATCCTAGTGATGTCATTAGTTGTCAGGAGCTGGATGGGGGACACCAGTCAGAGCATCCCAGGTTGCTAAGAACTGGGCAGGGAGATGTGTATGGCCCTAATACATCTTCCTGCCTGGCTCTTAGCAAACTGGGAAGCTTTGGCCGGAGAGGGGGTGATAGATAGGCAACAGCCTCAGGCTGCCCCACTATAGGGACTGCCCTGTATTTAGTATAGGTAAACCCTGAATCTATTTTTTTTAGTTAGTGTTGTGGCATCATGGCATATTTTCTTAAGCAAATAATTTGTATAAGTCTCTTGCAAAGTTTTCTACCGGGAAATGCAGTAACAGTACTTCCTGTTGCAGTACTTCCTGTTGCAGGCTGACAATGCTTAGCCATTGCCTCTTACAGTTTGCAGCAGAGTTGTCAGACTATCGTTCACACTCCTTCATTTGTCTGTTGGTCTTTCTGTCTGATAGATATGATTGGGAGCCCCATGCCCAACAGAAAGAGCTCGCACAACAGCCTGACAATTGCAAGGCATTGGCTTAGCATAAACAGTCGGTTTTTTTAATGCTTCATGTGGCAGTGCTTACTTAACGTTTTTTACATGCATAACATTACACTAAGAGCAGTAGAGAGTGCAAAATACATATAATCATTGGTATCAGTCCTTTTCCCAGTGTAGCATGTCATCAAACATAGTTGCACACTCATAGAAGCAAGCCATTTGCAGGACATATTTAGGAAAATATACATAAGCCCAGAATATAGGAACAATACAGGACATTCCTATTGAAGGGAATAAGGGTAACCATTGTTCTGTCCTAGTTTGGCCAAAATCTTGCCCAATATAGCAACTGGAAGAATATGCAGTCTCATACGGCATACACATCACATTACAAGCATATATCGGAAAGCTGGTAAACCACAAACAAGGTACTTATTTATGAAAGGAACAGACAGCTGATACATTTGTCAGGTTCACTGAAAACCCATGCATAATGTAATATTAGAAACTAGCACAGATTTCCAGTAGGAGCATACAAATGAGTAAATCATCAACAGGGGTTTTATTTACTCAAAGAGCTTACCATGTATTCTGCATTTCCGTGTACACAGACTTTCTTTCGGACTGCAAGAAAGCACAGCAGTTATTTTTAAATGTGCATGCTGTTTTTTAATGTGCATGTGAAGACAAGCCATTTTTTTTGTTTTTGCTAGGGAAGGGTAACAATGCCTATCAAGTTATTTTTTGTTGTTGTCTATGTCCAACTGGGTATATTTTCCTTCACTTCCTGTCCTGGAGACTCAACAGGAAATGAGAGAAAATCGATCCAAAGTGAATGGCATTTTCATCTTGTTGCAGGAACTAGTGTTTCCATTGGAGGATTATCGTTTACCTCTTGCTCTGATGACAACTCCACATTTTTGCATTTCCCCTCACTTTCTATCTCAGTGACAATAGTCATCAGGAAATATGGAACTCTCCAGTAGGGAGAAATGGCAACCCAGATGGGATGTAGATGGCAATAAAATGTCACAAAGAGTCTAACCCTTCGCTACTCTTTCCAAAATGTAAAAGAATGTCTCTATATAAACTTTAGAATATTTTCTATGTTTCAGCAGTTCTTTAAATTAAACAAAACAAAGGGGCCGATATATAATAAAGAGCATATTTGTAAAACACATTCCTGTACTTTATAAATGTACCATTTATACCTGTCAGGTACCTGTTCGGGGAAGATGCCGTGTCCCTCTGCGGGGACATAGACGGAGAGGGTATCCAGTGGCACGTCCCGGCTGCGCAGGCGCAGACGGCAGAAGACCCGGTGGGTTGCGTCCCCGCGCGGCATGACTTCATCACGTTGGTGCGGCGCGGTGACGTAATCACGCCGGCGCATGCGCAGTAGCTCGTCCTCGGCCTATATAAGGCGCTGCAGGACGCTCATTCAGTGCTGGGTGATCTTCAGCCAGCACTGGATGTTCCATTCTGCTTGTTCCTGTCCCTGGAATAATCTGAAAAAAGGCTTCATTCGGCCGTCCACGTCCCCGGCCGGGGCCGGAATTTTCTTTGTAGAAAAAAAAGATCATACTCTACGCCCCTGTGTGGATTACCGGGAACTGAACACTATTACCATTAAGAACCGCTATCCTCTTCCGTTAATTCCGGAACTGTTCCAGCGACTACGTTCCGCGACCGTGTTCACCAAACTCGATCTACGGGGTGCTTACAATCTTGTACGGATCCGGGAGGGGGAAGAATGGAAGACGGCCTTCATTACCCTTGATCTCCAAAGCCCAGGACACGGCAAAAAGAGCTTATGATAGTTCCCGCAGAGGAGACTTGACATTACAACCTGGCGACCTGGTATGGCTGTCTACGCGCAACCTTAAACTGGCCTGTCCGTCCAAGAAATTGGGACCCAGGTACATCGGACCCTTTCCTGTGGAACGCCAAATTAATCCAGCGTCCTACCGCTTGACACTTCCAGCAGTGTACCGGATTCACCCTGTCTTCCACACCTCTCTTTTGAAACCCGTCACCCCAGACGTTTTTTCGGACCGTTCCTCCGACATTCCAGATCCTGTCCTGGTGGACGGTGAAGAAGAGTACGAGGTAGAGGCGATCGTGGATTTCCGCAGGCACGGAGGCACTGGCCAGTACCTGATCAAGTGGAGTGGATTTCTCTCAGGTTTAACCCCTTGTACCGTATTGCCTGCACGTTACTGACCCGGCTAGTCTCTCACGCTCCCTTCTGCCTATACCCTTCAAGCACGGCGGATATTCTGCTAGGTCACCAAGTGCATCCCCTGCCTGAAACCTACTGTTCTCAACCCCAGTGGTCATCAGACGGGGTTGCAAGGGAGGTCCTCCTCGTCATCTCGGGCCCACACCACAAACCTAACAATACCACAATAAAGAAGTGCCGAGCAGTATGCACAGTAGAGATCTTTCCACAGCAGGAACAGGTATGGAAAGCTCCCAAAAGTAAAGTCAAGCCCTCATTTAGACAGTTGTCAATGGAACAGGCATCTCTCTTAAATTTCCTTTCACATCATGTTCTAGAGACAACTTTAAATCTACAGAAAATGTTGGTTTTGAGTACACTAGGTTTTAAAAATCCTGAGGTTTATATAAAATAAATGCAACAATAAGATGGAAAATGGGTTTGATGCCCTATTTGGATGGATTCATTGCATATGGGAATATTTTACCTCCTGCATGTAAAAACAAAAAATGACATAGAAAGGCCATTTCTACTTACAGCACTTATACACAGGGCAACAGTGTCCTTCTGGAATACCACCGATAGCTTCATAGCCAAGTCCACAGTTAGGAGATGTATTTGAGCATTTATTGCTGTCACACTCTGCAACACAAATATCCAATATTTAGGATTAGTCAAACTAATGGTGTTCTCAGAAAATATATTACTTAGACATGTATGATCTGATTCCATCAAACATTGGGATTCCAATTCATAGGTAACTAATGTTGGACATCAGGAGTCATCAGATTTTCCAGGTTCAGGACTAACCTATGGATGTTTTCTGGTCACAAACAGGGATGAGCGCAACTGGGAGTTTCAGCTTTGGCAAATTTTAGTGAAAATGTTGTTTTGTAAAGTGTGTTTGAGTTAATGGAGAATGAGAAACAAAAGTGTTTTTAAGGGTGTAAAGTGTTTTAAAGGGTGTAATGGCTGATAAACGTTAGGGAATCTCCTTTCACATAGGGAAACTCCTGATCAACAAACCCAAGTGATTGCAATGTCATATGTTATATTATATGTTATATAAATCTAAAAATGCTTTCTATTAACTATGTAACGGCCCTTGTCAACATGCCTCAATGTGCACATGCAGCATGCTTTTCACATCAGTTTGAGACACTTGAGATCATTTAGAATTGTTTGACAGGGGTTTTTGCTTCTGCATTTCCATAGACGTGTGAGGAAAGAAGCAAGTCATAGCCCGTCAACACTGGCCCTAAGAGTATGAAATAATCAAAGTGTTTGTGATTGAGATCCATGGTCTAATATTTTAGTTTTTTTTAATTTAGGCTAAATACACATTTGAGTGATCCCAGCACCTTTCTCCTGAGTTACTGCATTGTGGCCATTCTTATGAAATTCCTTTAATGCAACCTGCTAGTTTAGATAGGGACTGAGATGAATGTTTATTGGTTGTATTGAATGATCTCCATTGTTTGTGCCTTAAAGAAAAAGTAGTTTGGGGCTCACTGCTCTGTAAATAAGCCTGGTAGGTTTCAATATTATTAGTAAGTATATTAAAGTACATCATTGTTTAGATAAATAGCTTTCTAATGATCTTGGCCTGCTTGACCCATCACAAAAAATTTTGTTAATCAAATTAATTGGAAAGGAACCAATTCGATAATGAGAATCTAACAAGCCTTGGTGGGGCACTACGAAAAATCAATACCATCAACATGCTGTGCATTTCCTGGAAGAAAGGCACAGAAAAAAATTGTAGGCAACACTTACTGCACACTGTCTCTTCACAGCAGATGTCATTGGGATTGTTCTGGGTCACAGGATAATAACCTTCCAGCTCACACTTGACAGTCCTCAACTTGGAACACTTATGTTGCTGGCAAGTGATGCCACTGCCACCTTCCCTGCAGACGCAATCCTGGCAGTTAAACAGGAACTCCTCTCCATACTGCATGGTGAACAATGACCAGAATTATAAGAAAGTTCAACTACAGGTCACATGATTACTGATACAAACTGGTAGTAGGGAAAGGCTGGTGCATTGTTCATAGCAAATCAGACTCTAGCCATTTTTAGAGTTAAAGTTATAAATGGAAAATTGCCCACTCTTTCATATGTTTTCCTCCAGCTTTTGTTAAACAGACATATTTGATTAAGTCTGCCTAAAGTATAGAGAAGATAACACACAAGTCCATGATCTAATAAAATATTGGCATTCCTACCTGCTAGAATGCTCCTATGCCTTCCTTTATTCATAAATAGTGCTAGATGTGGCAATCAGATTTTATAAAATGCTTGTATTTTAATAGTATATCAACTATTAGGCACTGTCAGATGTGTGCCCGGGTCACAAGGGTAAGAGGACCAGAGATTTTAATAAAATTATTATGAGATTAAATTGCAATATATATGACGTGTTTGTAATGTTCATTTTTTCTGTGCACTGCAGCCTTAAGTCACTGGTGGGCAACTGTAGCAGTACAAAATGCAGTGTTATTTGTAGTAGAAAATACATCCACGCTTATGCTAATATCTACAAATATTTTGATCTCTTCCTCCGGAACTGGTCACAATAAGGGGTGGTGGCTTTCCATGGTAAAGTTGACTTCAGTGGGTTAATATGATAGGAGGCATGGAGAACCTTAGCTATGAGGATAGAGTAACTGGATATATTCTCCCTTGAGAAGAAACAGTTAAAGGGGTATGGTCACCTTTTATAAATGCAAAGTTATTCAATAAAGTAAACTTGATCCAAAGTTATTTTATTTAAGATAATTGCAAATGACAAGGGGGAATTCTTTGTGCCAGGGTGAAAAGAGGTTAACCCCAATTACAGAAAAGCTCCTTCACAGTAAAGGTTGTCAAAATAGGAAATGGGCTCCCACAAGAGGTAGCTCTAGCCAGTCTGTAGGTTGCTTCAGAAAAGCTTGGATGTGTTTCCATAAGTGAAATGAGAAATAACACTGTAGATTGTTGATCCGGGGAGTATCCAATTGACTTGAGGAATAGGGAAGGGATTTTTTCTCTGTTGGAGCAAATTGTATTTGTTTTTCTCTTTCTCTGGATCAACTGTGAGTTTAGGGTTCTAAGGATGCAGGTTTTCAATCTTGTCATTTGGTTGAGCTCGATAAAGGTGTCTCTTTTTTTAATGTAGCTATGTAACTATGTAATTATAGTGACCTTAGTGGTCTTTCCATAACAATTGTTATGTCTCCTAAGCTATCAGCCAGAAAAAAAAAAAATGAAATCATAGACATTTTATGGAAAATGACAGGTATAGATCTAAAAACATACCTTTCGTGGCACATTGTCTGGCCCAACACATCCTGAAAGAGACAATAATTTCAGCAAATTTGTTCCATTATCAACTCTTCATAGGTTCACTGTGCTATCATATATTATGCTAGCATATAACTGTTTTACCTATGTGTGTGCACCTTATAGACATTTCTGTATCCTCCTGCAGTAAACAGTATAATGTAATTTGTGTAATTTTGAATAAAAGCTAACCACCTCCCCAACAAAGACTATTACCTTGACATGTATCAGACATATGGGATCGCTAGTATACTTATAGCTATCCTATCCTATAGCAGAGATGTGCGAGCATGCAGACACCCTACTTTACTAATGCCAAAATGAACAGTAACATGCTGAAATGCATTTCACCTGCATTAATCTCCTTTCTGTTACCAGTGGCGCAATATTTCTGGTTACTTGCTGGTCAAGCCAAGGCATAGGTCAAAACTGGTGTGACTGGTGTGTGTCAAAAAGGTCTCCCCCCAAAACCGGATAGAGCCCACTCTTCGTAAAAGGAATTTTAGGGTGTCTCCGTTACTCTTGGCTAAACATCAGCAAGAGGATTGAGGGAACTGGACATTTATGTTGATGAGTTTGTTCTAATGGTATTATTATTATTTTTTACACTCCGCTTGCAATATGACGACCCCATTACCTTTTCAAATGGGGAAGGTAACTTACAAAAACTTTTTTACATTTTTCACTCCTCCTAGACTGTGTAGTTACAGAAAAGCCCAGAGCCCATCTGTAGTAAGCTGATATTTGGAGAGTTTTAAGTTGTTTAACTGAAAACTAATAATACATAAATAATGGAACTAATAATAACTTTTGAAAGCTACAAAAAAGTTTTATATGAATACAATATGGATTAAACTTCCTCAAGTCATCCTTGCACAAGGCATATTCTTAGGGGGTGCACTTTTACTCTAAAGCAGCTTGTAATGCAGAAGTCATAGATACAAATGCTGGCTGATTAGGTGTTCAGATAGATGCCTTCTTGTTTGTGTGGTTCAAGAAGTAAAATAAAATAGAAAAGTACAGATTCCTTACCACAAGTAGATACACAAACATCCACAGCAAGATTGAAGGGCTTGGTACCCAGAGGACAGAAGCATCCTTCAACCATACGTTTATCATTCTTCATTTGCTCAATCTCTTCCGGACTGAAAGATAAGCAATCATGAATCATGTATCTTGTGTGCAGTAGCAAAGTATTTACAGAAGATGAAGAACATCCACAATAAAAATCGGTTTCCTCTAAAATATTGGTATTACACACTTACGTAGTTTGGCATGTCCTTGGTATGGCTGGGCCGCATGCATTGTAGACTTTGTGTGAAGGGCAAGTAAGAGCTGTAAGAAACATGTTTAGGATATTTTTTGTTAATAAGTTAAAAAAATTATAGTAATATAACATTCATAGTTTTTTGTCACTAGCTGAAAAAACAAATCCATATAGCTGCACAATGGCACTTTTCCCATACTATGTGTCAAATACACTAGAAGTTACTCAGAAGCTGGATGAATTGAGAAGTGTAAGGTAAAGAATGAGTTTGCCTAATTACTCCCTCCTATCTTAAGTGTAAACTGAGAGAGGTAAAACATTTCTCCAATTGGTAAATGTCCCCATGGCAGTGCCCAGCTTCCCATGACTTGCGATTGATATAGCTTGCCTAATAGACCTACAAATAGCCAGAATTGAATGACAAGATTTCCCTCTACCCCGCCCCATAGATTTTAGTAGAGTTTACCATCACTTCGAAGAAGAGTCACTGTTCACGAACAGAACCTGGGCAGATTCACTCATCCCAAGTTATAAGTACAAATCATGCAATAAACTGTTTAGTGTCACAGAACAAATAAATAAAAAGAGAACTTACAACATTCTGAAACTTTATCTCTCCATTGAACACAAACTCCGTGTTCAGAACAGAGTTGAGCGTATTGCTGCAGACTACTGCATTCTATGTTGGAGCTCTGTACATGGCAACTGTCATAAACACAAGCTTGGTAGAAATTTGCTGGTGGCAGAGTCTTGTGGCATTCCTGGAATGTCCTTTAAAAAAGAATACAGAAGAAGGTTTAAAGAATGATTCTGGTTTATGAGAAAATGTGATTATTCTATTTGCATACTGGTATGATATTGGCTTAGTTAAAAAGTAAAATAAAGTAAGTGCCCTTCCTCCAGTCAATTCTACCCAAAGTTTTCAATGAAAGTTACAGTTTAAAGAACTCTTGCTGTGCTCTCCCTAAAGAAAATTGCCTTCCCAGAAATCCTGCTTCAGTGGTGCACCATGTAACAAATGTGCATTTGTAAAACAATAACGACATGTATTAAAAATGCATAAACCTAAAATATATAACTACAATTGACCTTAAACCATTATCCTTTCACTCTTAAAGAGAGCCTGTCACCAAGCATTTGTGTTTTTTCATTTGTTTAGCTGAATTCATAAAATTGGTAAATTGAGAGACAAATTGTGAGACAAGTGCTTAAACTGTTCCTACAAGGTCATACAAGTATTCACAATAGCAACATACAAAAAGATGGTGCCTGTACCCTGCATATACTTTTGCTAATCATTTTCTGTGCACATGAGGCACACCTTGATCCTGGAAGCATGCTAAAAAACCAGATCCTGACTTCAGTGCTAAATCCTCTCCCCTAACTAAGCCCTCCCTCACAGCTAATCCCTCTCCCATAGCTAAGCCCTGTCCTTGTCATTTAACAGCCTAACGCCAAAAGCCTCTACTAGCTAATACATTGTTGGTTGGGTTAGAGCTGCATCTCCAGTAAGGAGAGGGCTTTAATTCTTTTTTTTAAGCATGTACTTTTTATTAAAGTATTCAAAGAGTACAAACATTGTCTCGAGACAAAAACTCGAATGCAGATATACAAAACAGGACTAGTTTCAATCACTAAACAAACAGTCTTTATAAAGGTAGACAGATAACTACTCCATATGAGGGCATTGTTCGTGAAGGGCTTTAATTTAATAATGTGTCAGAGTCACTTTAAAAACAATGAGTGCAATTTGAAAAAATTGTTTTAAAATTCTCTGTTAGAGATATTTAAAAAAATAAAATGCTTACTCTCCCAATATGAGCTCGCAGAGTGGAGAAGGTTTGCAAGGAGGCCCAGTGACTTTGGGGGGAACTGTGGGCTTAATCCTGCCACATGTAGGTTTTCTTGGATCAGCTACAACCCAGGTATCCGCCATAATTTCACAGTTTGATGCAATTTCACCGCTACTTGTCAGGCAGTCATCAGTTCGATTGTTTGTACAAGTACCTAAATAAGAAATATACAGTCAGGTAAAATGTCACATGTATTTGTGTAGTAATGATAAGATATGGTGCAGAAAAGTGCCCTTTGTTCTTTTTATAAAATTGCAGTTTACTTGTACTGTAATCTAATGAACCTTTATCTTTATGTGACCCTGGAAACCTTTTAGCTAAATAACAATAAAAAAAATAACAATAAGCAAAAAGTCACAAGCAGAATACAATTCACATATCTCTGTTTCATTTCTCAGTTTTTACACAGATTGATATCAACTAACCAGATTTATTATATTTCAACATATGCTTTACATGGCCGTAAACTGGAAAATTATATGATTAATAACTATGACTTCAAATTAACATAAAATATGTGCCACAACAATTTACATGCCTGTAGCAGCATTATATCTGCATCATGTGCATGATTTTTCCATATATGGCATTAGTGGAAATATGCTTTTAGAGACTTTTTGGTTGATAAATACGTTTTGCTGTGTAAAAATCCACACGCACCTGGTGCGTGTGTGTGTTTAGGTTAGTAAATCACCCCCAAAGTGGTGGAGTGGTGGGCTTAATCTAAACAAAATCTACTAAAAGGAGCTCTTGTAAACCCATTTTCAACCTCTACACCATCACAGTACAAAATGTGGCATTATTTCTGAGAAATATTGCTATAAAAATACTATTGTATATGACTTCAAGATAAAAGTATAGCTAAAACTCAATTAGGAACATGTTCAATGTTGAACTTGCTAATGACCACTAGATAGAAAATCTGCAGAAGTTTTAATAATTTTGTCTTAAGTTCCAACACACAATCGCACAAATTTGGTTGAAGCACTGCCTCTTTCACAAAGATGTTTGGGTTTGGAGCTGTTTTTTTTGTAAACGACTCTCAGGAAAAGTAATAAAATTACCTCTCCCTCTGATAACCTGAAAAAAAAAGTTAACAATAATCTATTTTGCAAATATAGATCACAACAGAAGCTTACCACACTGTCCTTGGGTATTGTGTCGGAAAAGACGATATGGGAGTTTGATGGAGAAGGACATGCCGTTGTATGTGATATTAACGCCTACTTCTGGGATTTCTACCACATAATTGATACCAGATCTATACACATTGACCCCATACTTCTTATAAGGGGTTCCTACAACTTCTTCGTTTACAACAACCTAGGGTCATCAGGACAAAACAAGACATTAAGGACATTTTTCAATAGAGTTGTCAATAGTAGCTGTATAAAGCTTTGCAATCTAGTGTCTAGGAGGAACTATCCTGCAAAATAATTTTCTCTGTTAGCTTCTAGTGTACCTTTGGAGACTCAAAGTGAGAATCTCTTTGGTTGACCTGAACAAGCAGAACATTCCTTCCTTCAGACATTTAAGGCATCTATATCCTTGCACATTTGGTAAACTTTAGTTTCTATAAAGGATGTTCTAAATGAACAATGAAATGGGTTCTATGGTTATCATGGTTGTCATCTGTTTTAGGCTAAATTAGTTTTCTGTTTATCAGTACTGGTATTAAGTGCTGAATCGGTGAGAGTATTTGCTAACTGCTGTAAGCTTAAAGTGTATTTGTAGCTAAAATATTTTTTTTTTTCAGTTTTGCCTAGAGTAAGGAATGGTTAGACTACTCATTCCTGATTTTTCTTTTTTGCTGTCTGTATTTGCTTAGGGGGATTTCTGAGGAAAAAATTAAATCTATCCATAGCTCTCTATATAAATGGCCCATAGATATATGTCACTGGAACAGGTGTCCTCAATGGGAGATTTCCCTTCTCCTCCTGATTAGGGATGAGCCAAACACCCCAGTGTCCGGTTCGTATTTGAACCTTCGAACGGCCGAAATGTTCGAGTACGAACTCGAACTCAATGCAAGTGTATGGGGGTTGAATGTTCGACCCCCATACAGCTGCCGGTACATGTAGGAAAACTGTGGCTGCAGCGGCCTGTCCCCCTTCAAATCCCCGCTGCTCTCCGCGCCTGTGTTGGCGGAGACACAGACCGCTGCATGCCTTCGCTGCCCCCCTTACCTCCGCTGCTGTCCCGGCCTATGGTCCCCTGGTCCATCCGCTGCTGTTCCGGCCTCCGGTCAGGCCCCTCCTCCGCTGAGCCCTGATTGGGCAAAGTCTTGCACCTGACCTGTGGGCATTTTGCATTATGGAATGTCTGCGGTCGAACACACCGAGAGCATCACATAAAGTTTGGCGTTCGGCGAGCGCTCAAACTGCCAATGTTCGATTCGAACTCATGTTCGAATCGAACACTCGGCACATCCCTACTCCTGATCTGGGGACACCTTTCCGTCCTGGGGACAATGGTCATCAAGACAAACAGAGGATGAAAGTCATTACGGACACAGATATCAAAAGTGATAGAGGTTCTCACACTTGTCCATTTAGCCACTCTATTCAAAAACTTTACAAAATTTTAGGTTTTAGATACACTTTAAGCTATCAATTGAGGAATAATGGCTAGCGACTCTCCATATTCTTCAGAGAAATCTACTAATCAGAAAGTTTGAAATAGCAGGAAAATCCCGCTTGAGCTAGGATTCCATTACCCATAAAATATCTTGGGATTGCGTTAAGATTTTGCAGTGTTTTGTTAAATAAAAGGAGAAAACTCTTATTATGTAAAATGATTACCTTGTTCCACCTTTATTTGGTAGGAAATACAGGTGATTTGCATTACATATAAAATTATTGTTAGTTTCCACTAAATTGTAAGTGTAGTAATGCTGAATATTCAACCAATATAATTAAAACATATGGATATACTACCTGTAAGTTGATAGGCACCATGGTCTTTGCTGCAATGCGTATTGTCTGAGTTTCATGGCGGACAATGATGTCACGTGGACAAGATACTCGGTCCTGAGCTCCACAGTCATAGTTATCAATATATATTCCAAAATTATCAATCTTTTTTGTAATCTCTTCCACCAGAGTATAAGTGCAGCTGCCTTGATAGCTATAGTAGGTGCCATCAAATGTGACATAGTGGGGGTCACCCCAACCAGTGCAAACACCTAGATGACAGAATGAACGTTTGCAATTATCAACTGGCTGTTTACCTTTTTGCATGACATATAACCATTTCAATTTTTTCACTTTATTCATTATTTTTAAATCTTACATTTGATAAATTGTAAATCTCAAATCTCAAATATACATCCATTGCACTTAGATGTATTAACATGTTTACACAATCTTATACCTATTCTACAGTTATACAGTACATTATATGCTTATCACCCATCAGAATGATATTACGATTTTATAACCGATGTATCAGTCTAAATTGTGCTAATCATAACAATTTTTCTTTACCTGTGATTTTACCCTATGTTTTATAATTCTTATGGAATGTAAACATTGATACATTTTATGACTATAAAAAATTACTCGGTTTTATTTAAATTTTAACCTAATGAAGGGGGGTTTGCGTTTAACGCTCTTAACACGTTGGATGCCAACTAATAGTGTACTCATTTATTGTGACAAATAACAATTATATCTGCATGGCCCCCTGCTGCACCACACCGCCTCGGGGACTTTGCAGTATAACAGCAGACACTAGATGGCTAGCAGACACTAGATGACTAACGATCTGACCCGTTAACAAAGGGATGCCATACCTGAGACAGCTCCCCGCTCTTAATTAAACATCAACTGCATAGATTGCGCCTCAAGGACCCCAATATCCTGCCAGGCTGCAGCGACATTAACAATAGAACAAAACAAACTTCAGTCAGACAATGCAAAAATGCTGCTTCCATGCTGCTGACTCCTTCTGGATCTGGAACTTTCTTCCCTGAGGGATCCGCCTACACTCCTCCTCTCTGCAATCAGGTAAGTGTCCCATCTTAACCTCCCTTATTGCTAGGGACAAATTAACCCTCGCAGAACCCCTTTTGCCTTTCTAAACCCCTGTCATGTAGGCCTTACACAGACGCCTCCGTCTGCTGTTCCAGGCCTGTCTGGTATGACATTTCTCTGGGGTAACTTTGTCATTGTTTTGGTACCTTAGTACAGTGGTCCCCAACCCCCGGGCCCGCGGACCGGTACCGGTCCGTGGATCAAATGGTATCGGGCCGCCCAAGGAACATTAAATTATTTCCATTTTATTTACTGTGGTGTACTTCTCTCGGGTTTGTCTGACTTCCAGGACGAGAGGTTAACCGGGAGCTGAGAGACGTCACCTGAAGCCGCACCAATACCGCGCATGCGCAAAATATCGTGATATGCAGTGGGCGGGTGCATTAGCTAGTTTGCTATTGGCTATTGCAAAGTGCAATAGCCAATAGGAATCTAGCTATGCAATCGTATGCCTTTTTTTTCTTTTCTGACTGACGGTCAGGCCGCGGCTCCCGATGTCAGAAAAAAAAACGATCGCAGGGAAAGGTTTAATCTACTCGATTGAGCAGATTAAACCTTTCCGGTAAAAAGTGTTTATCTCCCGGCCGGGATGTGTACTCACCGGCCCAAGCAGCTCCATCGGGTAAAGAAGGGAAGGGGGAGGAGTCCAGTGACGTCACGGACATTGAAATCACCGGACTCCTCCCCCCTTCCCTTAGTTAGCCGACAGCCACTTGGGGAAGGGAGGAGGAGTCCAGTGACGTCGATGTCCGTGACGTCACCGGATCTCCGAGGGAAGACCCGAGGGATTAATCGTTAATTTCCGCAGCCCTACAAAAAAGCACCTTAAATTTACAAACAAATATTGT
The DNA here is from genome assembly GCF_000935625.1 of Nanorana parkeri. NCBI lineage: Eukaryota > Metazoa > Chordata > Amphibia > Anura > Dicroglossidae > Nanorana > Nanorana parkeri. The sequence continues at coordinate 265,558 of NW_017307060.1, read as the reverse complement.
GGGGCTTGTGTTTGGATCCCAGATGCTTGGATGCCTTAGTATTATTGCACAGTCAAACACCAAAAAAACACAGATTGTATGTTTGTATTAAATAGATAGGTCAAAAAAGTTACTGAAATTATGCAAATGAAAAATACTTACAGTCACACTCCCAATGCCAGCAACATAGGTCATCATCTAGTACTTGTACTGGTGCGAAACCGCTGGCACATTTTATTGGAGGTGGAGGGATACACTTGAGTTCAACTATCTCTACTGTGTTGTTTTCAAGACATCTAGCCATGGTGCAGTTACACAGCATCCAGGTTTCATTATGCTGGAGAAACAAAAGGACCCAGAATTGTTACTGTCAGTAAAATATTCCTCACAAAACTGTTTGCTATAATATACCACTGTGCTGGATAATATCTGCATGACTTGTTTATGTTTTTGCATCATCCATTGGATACAGGCCAAGGATACTAGGCCAGGATCCACAGCCATATAATACATATGTGTTGATTTAATAAATGACCCAGGACTATTCACTTATCAAAGTAAATATTAATTTGGAAAATCTCCACGGAGCTTATTGTTATAAGGTTAATCTGTGTTCACTTCAATGATCCAAACGGGTGCTAGCAGAAAATAGGGTTTTTGTATTTACTGTAAAATCATTTAATTTGAAGTCTATTGAGGGCAAATGGTAGGATTATTAGACAACTTGGTTATGCTGCCACATAAGGACTGTAAACAAAAAATCTGTAAACTAGCCTCACACACACACACACACACACACACACACACGCATACATCAGTATGCGTCAGTATTTTGCTTAAGCATAAGAGGACTGGGAACTCTGTTCCTAAATGGACTTTGAGAAAGAGACTTTGCAGTAAGTAATAAATCCTACTGTCTCTATTGTTCATTTAGGGACACGGGATTCTAAACAACTGAGACATCCAAAATCAGTCTAAAGAAGGGTGGCATCACAGGCTAACAGGCATGAGAGGCTGAGACACCCACCTAGTAAAACTCAGAGAATGTTTGAACAGAGGACCAGGTAGCAGCCTTACAGATCTGGCGCCAAAATACAGCAGAAGCCCCCACAGTTTTAAAGTCTTTTAAACAGGATAGTCAATACAGAGATCTGACCCTTGATGGTACTAAAAGCCAAATGCTGTTCCACACCCAGCTGAGAGAATGAGATAATTCATCGCACAGAGAACTTCCTGGGGTGAAAGCTCTTGGACTCACACCACCTAAAGTATACCTTTCAAGTCTGATGATACACCATAGAGAAAGTGGACTTGCATTAAGCATCTTAGGGATGACTGAGTCTGAATTGCCCATCTCTTAGATCTTGGGTTTCAAAAGTTATACCATTTAAGCTAGCAACTGGGAATAAGGTTGAAAGCAAGTCTGGACAATCTGGATGAGCCCACGGTGTACCTGCAAGTAACTTTAAAATATCTGTGTACCACTCTCTCCTGGGACATTTCGGTGCTGTGAGGACCATCAGAAGGCCCTCTTCCTCAATCCTGTGGGGCAGGTGACAAAGTAGTTTCATGAGAAAAAATGCATAGATCAGAGTGTAGCAATCCCACCGAGCCACTAGTACATTTACTACCTCCACCAGCAGAACCTCGGATCTGGAGACAAACCTGTCTAGGTTGGTGTTAAATCAAGACACTAGGAGATCCCCATCCAAAGTCACCCAAAAACAACAAAGGTCCAGGAACACTTCCTAGTTCAGGAACTACTCCCCCAGATCTAAGAGCTACCGGCTAAGAAAACCTGCCTGCCAAGTTTTCATGCCAGGTATGTACACAGTGGAGATGGCTGGAAAGTACCACTTTGCCCAGGCCAGAACAAACTCAAACTCTCTTCCCCCAATGAGCCTTCTTGCTCCTCCCTGATGCTTAACATACATCACTGCTGGCATTGCTTGACTGGGTCTAAACTGGATGCCCTGCCAAAAGATTGGTCCAGTACTAAGAGTGGCCTGTTTAAAGACAAGAGACATTTTTTCCATGACAACCGAGTATTCAGCTGTGGAACTGAGCAAAAGCAACTGTTTTCAAGTCAGCCACTATCAATGGGATCAGTGGGATAGCCCACCAATTAACCCAAGATATTAACGGTGTACAGAAAAAGTGGATATGTGTATATAGCAAGCACATGACGTTCAACAGTTCAACGTATGGGCTATCTGTTCCATGTGATTCTGGACTGCACAGTAGACCCTGAGAGTACAAACATGAACCAGGACAAAGATTTGAGCTGTTTGTTTGTGGGGTCCATAAATAAGAGAGCATCCTCCACTGCAAGGGTAGTCACCATGTTGAAACAACAGTGTCTACTGATGGGGGAGTAGACCACTTCTGCAGAAAATGTCTCTGCCGAATGGTAGGACATAATGAAGAGCCTAGGAGGGGGAAACTGTTTGAGGTGTTTCCAGTTCTTATACATAAAATCATTAATATGTGGTTGTGGTTAAGAGACCAGCATGGCCTATAGCAGTCAAGGCCTGTCAAAGAGCAAGTTCCCTCCGAGCTGGGGGTGATAGCAGCAGCCTGCGAGTACTCTGGGGAGAGATCCTCACCTAGAGACAGCGGGGATTTAGAGCTAGAAAGAGAGTCATCCACCAGCATGCCAACAACAATCAAAAAAGCTTCCCAGTCCTACTCAGACACATCAGAAAAGGGTACAGACTGTTTTTTAGAGGCCTATACAATCAGTGGTAGTCACCAGATACAAAGAAACATGGAAGATCAGCATCAGAAAAAGACCAAGTGGTCCATACAGTCTACCCTTTTTTAACAGTGGGATTTTGTTTGCTTTTTTTTTGGTATTCTTTTTCTAATCTTTTTGTTTGAGTACAGACCTACAGTATCACTATTCCAAGCATGTTTAAATTCACTTACTATTGAGTGACTCATTACCTCTGCTGGAAGTCTAATCTAAGCATCCACTACTCTTTCAGCAAAATAAAAGAAATTACTTTCTAAGGTTAGTTTTGAACCTTCTTCCTTCTAGTTTAAGGTCATGTCCCTGTGTTTTTAATCTCAGAGTCATATAGAAAATACTGCCCTCCTGAACCTTATTCATAACAGGGCCATGTTACAAACACTTCCAGGAATAACCACTCATTTTAACTCCTTTGTGTCATCAGCAACAAGGCATACCTTACCCACCAAACCTTCAGTTACATCACCTACAAACAGATCAAAGAGAACAGGATGTAGTAGAGAAACCTTTTGTACACTATTAGGGACATACCTCAGTTGAAAATAAACCCCATTTACAACTACACTCTGATATCAATCTTATAGCTGAGTATCCAGTGATCCAACCAATGGTTAGGTCAAGGTTTCTACAACTTTATAAGATTGCTATGTAAAACCATATTGAATGCTTTGATAAAATGAAAAAAGGCTCCAAAGCATGTGTGCAGTGCCTCCTTTAATGGAAGCAGGAACCTGAGAAGCACTAGAGCACTAGAGTCAGCTGCAACTGCAGAGCACTGCCCCATGCTTAGAGTCAGGCATAGCATGACCGCAATAGAAGAACAAGCTCAGGGTGTGTGTTTTTTTTTAAATTTGTCTCACAAGTCCTGTTATTAGCAGGGTTATTCACAAAAGAGTGAAGAGTTTGGAGAAGGCAGGAGAAGTGAACAATCTAGGACAACAAAGCGGAACTGGAAAGTGATTTGAATTGGAAAATCTTTCCAAATCAGCTATTTTGGCCTAGATTGTTCACTTCTCCTGCCTTAGTGAATAACCCCCTAAGTATTTAAAGTGTACTTAGCTTTACCTTATTTACTAAACAAAGTAAAAATGAATTACTCAAAGTGAATATTATTTTTTTTAAGTGAACAGTCACTACTCCTTAAGTTATTCAACCACAATAAGTTTTACAATTCTAGATACAGTAAGTGGTCTAAAATAATATTCCATTGATCTCAAGGAAATGCCCTGTCGTTATTTTTTTATTTCAGAATGTTTATTATATCAAAAGGATCTGTATATATCAAAGAAAAATAACATTATATACTACACACATATTGTATCTTAAAGAAGTACTAGTATAATTTACAAATGCATATAGCCCAACTCCCACTACATGTGCAGAAATAATTTACACTATTTTAGGTGCCCTTATGAGCGCTGTATACTGTTCTTTTCCATTTATAAAAGATTAAAGAACTTAAAAAAGGTTAATTTTATATAACCAAAAATCATACCTATAACAGTCATAAACCCAGATAGCAAGCAACTGAGCTGCAAGTTTGAAAATGACTTGCTAAACTATTGCAGACTTGGCAAGCTTCCCAATTTTGTTGCACAATTACAGCAAGTCTGCATTGCAAGTCTCCAGACCCAGACCAGTGAGCTTGCAGAGCTCTTGCTAAGACCTGCAAGACTCTTGCTGTAGACTTGCCAAGCAAATTTGCCACAAATTCAAAAAGTGTCAACTAGAACTTGTGCTGCAAGTGTTCTGCAAGTCTACAGCTTGCCAGGAATGTGTATAGCAAGTTAACAAGAATTACAATTTAACCCTGCCACTTGTTTGTGGCAAGTTATCCTTGCAATCTGGGAACTTTTATATTAGCCTATCATGCGATTGGCCATTTTAGGCTAAATTAGGCTTACTAGAAATAACGTATTGCTTTCTTCTATAAGGACAGTGGTCAGAAAGTCAGCTGAGTCTGAGTAATGCTAAAGCACACAAAGACATTTTAACCACTTCAAGACCAGGTGTTTAGACCCCCTTCCTGGCCAGGCCATTTTTCAGTATTCAGCGCTTCGGTACTTTAATTGACGTTTATTCCGTCATGCAACGCTGTACTGAAATGAATTTTATACCATTTTTTGGGGACAGAGAGCTTTCTTTTGGTGGTATTTAACTATATTAAGGAAAAATTATTGAAAATTTAGGGAAAAAAACTTTTTTTTTCCATTATATTAGGAAACAATGATTATTACACATATTTTTGGTAAAATATAAAAGACGGGGTCACCTCGGGTAAATAATTGTAGAAATTTCACTAGCTTCCCCATACAAACGATCCGCCAGGTCTATAACCGGCGGATCGCTTGTATATAAACGCTGCCTGTTTTCAAATATTGGTATTTGCCGCTCGAGCGCGGTTGGTGGTTTGCCCGCTCAGATCTGGAGAGCTCCTGGCCGGCGTTTTTTTTACGGCCGGCCGGGAAGTGGTTAAACAAATGTGTGCTCACAGCTCTGTGACCCCATAGGTAAGACCTTTTCTGCTTCCAGCGTGATGTTCTGCAACAGAAAATCATGAATGCTACGACAAGTTTTGTGCGTGGCATGTAACCCTGCTGAACAGGGAATGCCTATTAATCTCATCTAACATCAGTACCTGAGATCACAAATGCTCTTATTGGCAGAATGGGCACAAAAAAGTAGTAGAAACATACTCCAACATCTTGTGGAAAGCCATTTCCTGAAAAGTGAAGGCTGTTAAAGCTGTAAAGAGAGGGGTAACTATAGTAATGACCATGGTTTGGGTTAAAAAAAATTTCAACCAGCTCTTACAGGTGTGATGGTCAGGTGCCCACAAGCTTTAGGCCATGTAATGTATCTTTATAGTGTATATACAACTGTCAATGTAAGTATTTAAGTTGGAAGTTATATAAACTAAGATGTAATTATAGTGGACCTAGCATCAAGTATATATTTTATATGCAGGCCATTCACATCTATATTTTAGGTGCGATAAGGGATTCCTGTGCCAAGAACTTCCTTCAGCAGGAATCGCTAATCTGCCATTTACAAATGACAGCTGTCACCCATTCAATTTAACGACGGGTGACAGATTATTTCTGTATCCCCTGCTGTTAAAGCATATGAAAATGTAGTGGCTGGGTGTTATGGTAAGCTCAGAGTACCTGTCAGGGTTTACCGTTCTCCTCTGAGAATCCCAGCTAGGATTTCCGGAAGATCCGCTACTACCTCTAATGGATCTCATAGGACCCAGGCCAGTATGGCTAATAATAGCCTCAGATTTCAGACCAGGACATCCAGTGTACCCTGAGGTGAGGCTGGGTGTGTCGCCTCTGATTCTGAGAGGTATTTAAGCATTAGCTCTGCAAGGAGCTGGTGCTGTGTCTTTTTGCCTGCTTCCTGTTTGTAAAAGAGCTTAATACTTCTGTTGTTTTCTCGTTGCTGACCCAGACTGTATGACCCTTCTTCGCTTGCTGCCTGCCCTGATCTTCTGCCTGGACCCGACTATGCTCTTGTCTTCTGCGTTTATCCTCTGATTACTCGTTGCTGACCTTGGACCATCCCGACCACCCTCTGCTGGCCGTCTGCCTTAAACTCTGCCTGGATCTGACTATTGTCTCCTTATTGGAGCCCTCCTGTTCTCATCCATCCCTTGGCAGGGCAACCCTGGGAACCCTGACCTGGAACCAGCAAGCAACCAAGCCCATCTCCACCATCAGGAACTCTGGTGAACACCGGTTGGTACTTAGACTCCACCCCTCAGGTAAGCTCGTGTCACCCGCCAGGGGCTGTCACCCTAACACTGGGTTTACATCTACTTTAACAAACTATGCTTGAGTTCTTCAAATTGCAAAGCTGCCTGTGTACACCAAAAAATGTTTTTTTAAGGACCAATATCTCCCCACAACAACTGATTGATAGCTCTTCAATTGTCAACACCTTAGATACTTTCTTCTATGTATTTATTGATTTATTTTTGCATGGTTTGAAAGAAAAAGAAAATGGGTGCAAGAACAGTGTGCACCTAAACCACTTCACATTACATCACACAAATTCACCACACCCCCTATCCCCATAGTTTAAACCAAATTCAGGCATACACCAGTTATTCTATTGTTCCTGATTAAAACTCTCCTGCTGCTGGACAATTTTAAACAGTTTTGTCCTCTGCAGCATCTGCATTCTTGTAGTAAACTCCAGCCTGTGGTCTGTGTCTCTAGTAAATTGTTCCTAGCATTATTCAATACATTTCTCTCGAGTTCAGGCTGTTATGTACCCACCCCCAGCCTGTGCCTGGACAGTAAAAGAATGATTGATTGGGTGATGAGCTCATCTCTTTGTCATTCTGCGTTCTCCTCCAATCAGAATGCACATGAACTGTTTGGCTCCTTGAGCTGTGTCCGCTTCCACTATGAGCTCTGCAGTGCAGGGACTACAAGAGGCTGCTGTCTTGTCAAATTTGAATAATTACACTGCTTGCATTGAAAATACCTATAATAATGCATTACAAATTACATAACTGCATTCATGTGTTTTTTTTATATTTGCCTAGAGGTCAGCTTTAATGTATTATTAGTCTTCAATCAAGAATAACAAGACACACAACTCTAGTAGGTTTGCAACATGCATATTTAAATATTTCAAGATATTTTAGGCAAAGAAATTGCTTACCTCGCGAAAAGGTTCAAATGGGCAGCCAGGTGGTGGCGGAGTTTTAGGGACTGTAGATGGTGTAGTATGTGTTGTTTTTGTTGTTGTGGTGGTGGTGGGGGAAGTGGTTTCTGGGGTTATTGTGGATTCTGTTGTAGGACTGGTCCCTGGTGGTGTTGTAGGTTCAGGTGTAGTTGTGGTGGGTGTTGTTGTTGTGGTGGTAGTGGTTTCTGGGGTTGTTGTGGATTCTGTTGTAGATTCAGGTGTAGTTGTGGTGGTGGATTCTGTTGTAGGACTGGTTCCCGTTGGTGTTGGAGGTTCGGGTGTAGTTGTAGTGGGCGTTGTTGTTATTATTGTGGTGGTAGTGGTTTCTGGGGTTGTTGTGGATTCTGTTGTAGATTCAGGTGTAGTTGTGGTGGTGGATTCTGTTGTAGGACTGGTTCCTGTTGGTGTTGGAGGTTCAGGTGTAATTGTAGTGGGTGTTGTTGTTGGGGTGGTAGTGATTCCTGTGGTTGTTGTGGATTCTGTTGTAGGTTCAGGTGTAGTTGTGGTGGTGGATTCTGTTGTAGGACTGGTTCCTGTTGGTGTTGGAGGTTCAGGTGTAGTTGTAGTGGATGTTGTTGTTGTGGTGGTAGTGGTTTCCGGGGTTGTTGTGGATTCTGTTTTAGATTCAGGGGTAGTTGTGGTGGGTGTTGTAGTTGGGGTGGTAGTGGTTTCTGGAGTTGTTGTGGATTCTGTTGTAGATTCAGGTGTAGTTGTGGTGGGTGTTGTGGTGGTAAATTCTGTTGTAGGACTGGTTCCTGTTGGTGTTGGAGGTTCAGGTGTAGTTGTAGTGGGTGTTGTTGTTGTGGTGGTAGTGGTTTCTGGGGTTGCTGTGGATTCTGTTGTAGATTCAGGTGTAGTTGTGGTGAGTGTTGTAGTTGGGGTGGTGGATTCTGTTGTAGGACTGGTTCCTGTTGGTGTTGGAGGTTCAGGTGTGGTTGTAGTGGGTGTTGTTGTTGGGGTGGTAGTAGTTCCTGTGGTTGTTGTGGATTCTGTTGTAGATTCAGGTGTAGTTGTGGTGGGTGTTATTGTTGTGGTGGTAGTGGTTTCTGGGGTTGTTGTGGATTCTGTTGTAGATTCAGGTGTAGTTGTGGTGGTGGATTCTGTTGTAGGACTGGTTCCTGTTGGTGTTGGAGGTTCAGGTGTAGTTGTAGTGGGTGTTGTTGTTGTTGGGGTGGTAGTGGGTCCTGTGGTTGTTGTGGATTCTTTTGTAGATTCAGGTGTAGTTGTATTGGGTGTTGTTGTTGGGGTGGTAGTGGTTTCTGGGGTTGTTGTGGATTCTGTTGTAGATTCAGGTGTAGTTGTGGTGGGTGTTGTAGTTGTGGTGGTGGATTCTATTGTAGGACTGGTTCCTGTTGGTGTTGGAGGTTCAGGTGTAGTTGTAGTGGGTGTTGTGGTTGTGGTGGTAGTGGTTCCTGGGGTTGTTGTGTATTCTGTTGTAGGACTGGTTCCTGTTGGTGTTGGGGGTTCAGGTGTAGTTGTAGTGGGTGTTGTTGTAGTGGTTCCTGGGGTTGTTGTCGATTGTGATGTAGTTGTGATAATTGTTGTAGTAGTTTCTGCAGTAGAGGTTGGTGGGGTTGTGGTGGTTAATGTAGGGCAACTCCAGCTCTCGACATCTATTTTACATTCTGAGCTGCAGATTACTTTGTAGCACCATGTTTCACTGGCTACCCCACTGTCAATTTCACCTAAAGAGGGAAACAAATAAATCCATCAAAAGCAAATTGATTTTACAAAGTCATATTTTACAAACTTGTCTTTCTACAGTTTGATTTAATTACTAGGATTAAAATATTTGTATTGTAAAATATTTGTTTATATCTTACTGGTGGTTGTGGGGAAAATACTTCAGTTTTTAGAATGAACATGTTTATGCATTAGGCCCTAAGTGCAGTCTGATGTTTCATGTGGTCAACCAATTGAAACTAAAGTTACTCATAAACATTAGGTAGTCTTCGATCAATAGCACCAATTTTTGTAGGATTAGACACTCTACACACACCCGAAACGGTGGTAGATCTATTTGGGCTACCATCTTTGAAGGAAAAGGTCAGTGTTTAGGTTGTAATAATTGCAAAAAACTTGCGCTAATGGAAATACTAAGAATAATACAATATGGATAAAAGTTGGATTGGATAAAACTGGATGAAAATAAATAGATAAAAATAAATTGTTCTAAAAGGGTAGTGGAAGCCGCTGAACAAAAGGCACTCAGCCCCTATTAGGATGTGGTATTTCAAAACGTACAGCGCTAACCGTCCTTCAGAGGTGCATATAAGAACTCCGACGTTCAGGTCAGGATTTAACAAGTGCTAAAAAATTAATAATTAATAAAACATTCAGTGAAGGGGTGTGTCTCAAAATATTCAACGTGAATCGGTTGTGTGAACAAATAAAGGTCATAACACATCAAAACAGACAATATATAAACTTATCTAATAAAATGTAATAAACTGTGAATATATGTATCATGTGAAAGTGATTCTTGTTAATAAATAATGAACGTACAAACAATGTGTACCATTTGAATAAAATAAAATAAAATAAAACTTTTTTACGATGTATGTGTGAATAGTCCAAATCTTTTGTAGTTTTTTTAAAAAGTCTTTAAAAAATCCGTAAATGTAAGACACTTCGAGAGTGAAAATTCGGTGCAATAATGTGTCCAACGAAAATCCCAAAAAAATGAAGAAAAAATGAAGAAAAAATGAAGACAAAAATGAAGACAAAATGAAGACAAAATGAAGACAAAATGAAGACAAAATGAAGACAAAATGAAGACAAAATGAAGACAAAAATGAAGACAAAAATTAAGACAAAAATAAAGAACAAAGTGTAAAAAAAAATGTGGAAAAAATGTCTCGAAGTGTCTTACATTTACGGATTTTTTAAAGACTTTTTAAAAAAACTACAAAAGATTTGGACTATTCACACATACATCGTAAAAAAGTTTTATTTTATTTTATTTAAATGGTACACATTGTTTGTACGTTCATTATTTATTAACAAGAATCACTTTCACATGATACATATATTCACAGTTTATTACATTTTATTAGATAAGTTTATATATTGTCTGTTTTGATGTGTTATGACCTTTATTTGTTCACACAACCGATTCAAGTTGAATATTTTGAGACACACCCCTTCACTGAATGTTTTATTAATTATTAATTTTTTAGCACTTGTTAAATCCTGACCTGAACGTCGGAGTTCTTATATGCACCTCTGAAGGACGGTTAGCGCTGTACGTTTTGAAATACCACAGTGTTTAGGTTGACATGTTTTAGTCAGCTTGATCACAGAACAGTTTAAATTAAAATGGAACTATATATCGTGGACCATGTAAAACAATTACTTTATACAGTGCAGCCTGATATTTTTGTAAGGGCTAAGCAACACTAGTTGCTTGCTTTAACTTTAATTACATCTCACCAATATGTTGGAGACACTGGTGTGCTATAGGGTCACTGATTCATATACTTCCTCACTCCGGTGTTCTATCGAAAGCTCACTGTACAGAGCTCACTGTTTCTGAGCACCAGAGGTAGTTAGAGATCTCAATAGAACACCGGATCCTGCAGCTTCCTCCGCCCACCTCAGCTGCCATAGGCTGGGAGGAAGATTGCAGAGCTGCTACTGGCTGGAAGGTGTCCGGCACGGGAGAAGCAGGACACCTGGGACATGAAGGATACATTGCTTTTTTCTGCATTACACTGCTGGCCTGTGTACTCTGCATCACACCACTGGCCTCTGCACTCTGCATTGTTACTGATCTCTGTTCTCTGTGTCACACCACTGACCTGGCGGAGTTAAGGGCGGGGCACGGTAGGGGTCAGGTGGCGCGACTGGTGGCGAGTAACTCTTAAGGCCTGGCTAGTAGCTCAGGACTTGAAATTTTGAGCCCTGTACTAGGGTACTGCAAATCTTTGAGCTGCATATGGAGATTAGTGTTTACCTTAATTTTGGAAGTTACTCATAGAAGTTTTGAACTCATAGAAGTATTCAATATTTGAATATTTTCAATATTCAACATGCTATCTATTGAAATAATGATGGCTTTGAAGAACGGTTCCTATGCCACATTCCACAAGTGTTGGAGTGCATTGCTTACAAGTGCAAACTCTCTTATATTGGTAATTTCATTTTGTATGCTCTGGATTGATTAAAATTGTGAGCTCCTTGTGTGATGGCAGTAACGTTAAGTGAAACAAATGGCTTAAAAAATAAAGGTAAAAAAACTTTTAAAAAAACTTTTTTTTTAACCACTTGCTGACCCAGTGTTTACACTCCCTTCCTGGCCAGGCCATTTTTCAGAATTCAGCGATGCGGTACTTTGACTGACATTTATTCCATCATGCAACGCTTTGCTGAAATTAATTTTGGTGGTATTTAATTAATTCTGGGATTTTATTTTTTACTATATTAAGGAAAAATTACTGAAAATTTTGAAAAAAAAAGTTTTTTTTACATTATGTTAGGAAACAATTATTATTACCCAGTTTTTTGGTAAAATATAGGTAAAAGATAGGGGCACGCCGGGTAAATAGACACCAAACATGTCAAGCCTTAAAATTGCACTTAACGTTATTGTTATCACATAGGGGGCTAAGAAACCCTCTATGTGATAACAAAGAGGATGTGACAGTTATCTTTATGGAGACATCAGGGGTCTCCAAGAACCCCTAATGTCACCTAGGGACCCCCAAAGAAGCTGATGAAGCATAGATCTGCTTTATCAGCTTCTGAAGCTGAAGAGTGACACAAGAATGCGGAAGTGATGTAACATACATCACTTCCGCATTCTGACACCGGAGAGGGGATCGGAGGGAGATCGTGTACCAATCTCCCTCTGATCCCCTCTCACAAAGCCACCATGCTGGTCCTGGGCTCGCACCGAGCACAGCGGAGCTCGGGACCAGCGGAGGGGGGACTGCGGAGTGGGCGCACAGACCGGCACATTATACAAGCGATCAGCCGGCTAAATTTGGGCAGCGCAAGTGGGCTGGGCCAACAGGACGTCTTTTGATGGCCAACAGAACCTCTTTTGATGGCCTGTTACATCCAGGAAGATGCTGACCATTTAATTACAACAGCCGGCCCGGAAGCGGTTAAAGTCCCCTTCCCAGGCACATGCAAATGCAAACACGTGTCAGGTGTGCCTAAGTACAAAAACAACAATTGTGCCACGCATGTTGTGTATTGCCATGAACTCTAGAGTGAGATCAATAATTCTGAACAATCATTTACTGTTAACGCTAAACTAATAACACAAAAAGGCTTTAGGCCTTTAAAGGGTTGCCTAAGGACAATTTTGTTTACTGTAGTTTTTCACCATTTCACACACATGCAATTTTGAAGCTTGATGCATTTGGTATCTATTTACTTTAAGGAGAACTATGGGGTCAGTGTTTTTCCCCATAGTTCTCCTTAGGGTAACGGGAGGACACAAACTAGCATCCTCCCATCACCCTAAGCTCAGTATACCGCGAGCTACAGCTCGCGGTATACTGAGA
>NW_017307060.1:249994-252047 GCF_000935625.1 Nanorana parkeri | reverse complement strand
TATATATATATATATATATATATTTTAAAGGCAGGAAGAGGGGTTAAGTATACTCAGGCCTAAAATGTGCATTTTAACATGTGTGCACAAAGTATGCAAAAACAGCTTTGGTAGCAAAAGGCTAAATGCGATATAATAATCTGTTTATAGTTAAAAGAAAGAAATGCTTAGTTGTACTGTCTGTTTTACCTGGTGGATATGGTACTCCCTTGTATACACATACACACGGTGTAGTAGAACTAGTTGTGACCTCAGGTGTAGTAGTGGTTTGAGGTGTTGTAGTTACCGAAGTTGTAGTCTCTGGTGTTGTGGATTCTACTGTTCAAAAAGAGAAATGTTAGCAATAAACCACTTGATTTAGTAATGTTGCAGTTTTAAAACTGAAATGACTTACTCTGATTACACTGCACACTGTGAGCTTATCACAGAGTGGTTTAGAAGCTGTAGGAAGGAAGAAGGAGCAAGTCTAATTTTATGGCTTCGAGCATCATCTAGCTCTTTCTTTACTGTCCCACTTCTTTCATTCATTGGATTCTAGGCCTTTTAATCATGGAGAATCAGCATCATATGTGAGCATTGGCACAGCATTAGCATGCAAATGTAGTCGGTCTAGGAATGGCTACTTCTCCAATCTGACTCCCTCCTATGAAGGTGTTATGATACTTGCATAACTCCTCCCAAGAGCCGCCCCACTGTTTGCATGAGAGCTGAGGGTTCTAGGGAGGAGCATTGAATGTGGGTCCTGTGATGTAAGGCTTGGATGCAGCTGCTCGGCCATGGAAACCCATTCCATGAAGCTCTCTACGCACTGTTGTTGTGCCAATCTGAAGGCCATGCGAAGTTTGGAGGTCTGTTGCTATTGACTCTGCAGACAGTTGGTGACTTCTGCGCTCTGTGCGCTTCAGCATGCGCTGAATAAAACTGTTACTTGCTTAAAAGCCACATGTGTGGATTCTTGAGGGAGACTGTGCAGACTGAAAAGCTATCAAATATTTGCTGCCAAACTTCTTTCACAAGAAATTCACGCCTATGGATTCTTTACACTATCTTCATTCTGGAAACTTTAAAAGCCACAGGCTGTGAAACCAGATTTTATTCAAACACACATACCACATAGATGTTCAATTAAGACGTGTTAGTCTTAAAGTGAACCTGTGCATCAGTCACACTAAAGTAGTTATATATTGCAAACAAGCAGAAAAGCACTTTTAAACAAACCCCCATCCATCTCTGTATCTATACATAATATACATCATTTAATTTTTATAGTTTAAATACACAGGTAGAGAAATTGTAGCTTTTTTTTCTATGAGAACAGATCCTCGCAAACCAGCGGATATTTCTAAAGCTCACCACACACATAACAATCTAATAGTATAAACTCCTTTAGACTTTCCAAAAATATGTAGTGCAAGGGACTGCCTGACTGGAGACAAAATGATTGGTTAGATTAGGTACGGTAGGTGTTCATATTCATTTTATTTAATGTAAAGCTGATTGTACAAAGATTGTAACAAGTATGGTGACCCTAAGCTTTTTGAATCCAGCTGAAACGAGACCAGAGTCTTTGTTGTTATCTTTCATGATCTTTGAGAATAAATAAATGAATAGCTTCACATTAAAAGCTGCTAGAGAGGTCAGCGATTGCTTGTTTTAAGCTCTTTTACTACTTGTAGAATATGTAACAAGTTTAATGCCTATATGTCTGGGCACAGGTGCACTTTTAAAGCTAATTCTTCATTGAAATAGGCAATAGAAACCAATCAGAATTATTTATGTGGAAGAAGGAACAGTTCAACATGTATTCTACTGGGCTGTTATTGGTTACTCTACTTAAGAAGCAGCACGTATTATAAGAGCTTTTGAACTAAATAATATTTTAAAGTACATTTCCACCTTTGCAGCCAAATTGGAGTAACACCTATTTTATATTTGTTACATGTTCTCATTCACATAGGATAACTTTTAAAAAAAGCTGCTTACATATTCCTTGCTCATTTCTGAAATAATTATTTTTTCTCTAAACTGAATTTTGTTGAATGAATGGAAAAGG
>NW_017307060.1:238907-249981 GCF_000935625.1 Nanorana parkeri | reverse complement strand
CGTGTGTACGGTGCTGGCCCATTTCATTTTCAGTTGTAAACTAGATTTAACTGCCTGTCCTAACACAGAGTTAAAAATCTAGAAGCATTGCATGTTAATCAGAGGACATTTATTGTGTCTTTCTATAGGGTCATATAGAGTTTCCTGTTAGTTTGAAATTGTAGAGAGAAGCTTGCAGGCTGTTCAAAGGCCTGCTATACAGAGACATCTAAAAGGGAAGAAATCTTTTATAGAAAACAGTTTGTAGGTATGCTGTGTGAAAGGGAACATAACAAACATATAGTGGGGTTTTTCTTACATTTTACTGCTAAAATAGAAATGTTTTTTTCACCTGTTGATTCCATTTGTCAAGAATGGATAACATAAGTACTGCAGAACCTCAGATAGTAGTTCTTTATTCAAAAGACAGACTTGTTGTGCACACTGCTGTGACTGAAACTAAGTTTGGAAAAGCTTCAGGGAAAAGCACAGTGTTGGGCTTTTACCTTTGATGCACATAGACACAGAGAAGGACAAGACATAGACACAGTGCACACAGAAGGGAGTTCAATATCTTGCAAAGACATATGTCTTTGCAAGATATTGGACTCCACTCTGTGTGCACTGTGTTTATGTCCTGCCCAGAATTATTTATGACAAAATGAAGACTAATTGATCAATGCACATGCACGTACTCAAAGTGAAAACGGTGAAAGTCATCTGTACATACAGAAAGCTTATTCAGCATATTTGAATGGAATAACATTGTTTTGTTACCTGTTGAAGGAGGTATAGTAGAAGTAGTAGTTACTGAAGTTGTAGTAGTTTCTGAGGTGACAGGGGTTGTTTCCTCAGTTTCCTCTGTGGTGCAGGCTGTGGTGGTTAGAATAGTAGGGGTGGTAGTAACAGTAGTTACCTTGCTTGTAGTTGTTGCTGTTGAAGTAAATGTGGTGTTACGAGACAAAAAGAGGAAAATGGGTTATTCACAAGCTTCAACACAAGTTAGGCCACTCAATAAAGGAGTTATAGGGGTTGATTTACTAACCTTTTAAACACACCACAAACGTGTATACACCTCTGTAGTGTGTTCCCTCCCAGCATGATCTATGGGAGGAATCAAAACACCTTTGTAGTGTGTACACACCCAGCAGGTGTGTTGTTCAAAGCCCTGCAATGAATTGCAAGGTAATGTGGTGTAAATTAGCTCTATGTTATGTTGCTTGCGTTGATGAATGCAGGAATGTAAATGCATGAGCTAACCATTTTCGACTAAACTGTGAAGCAGCATTATATATGCATCATGTGCATGATTTTTCCATATATGACATTAGTGGAAATATGCTTTTAGAGACTTTTTGGTTGATAAATACGTTTTGCTGTGCTGGTGTGTGTGTGTGTTTAGGTTAGTAAATCAACCCCATAGAGTCACAGTATACTATCCTAATATAACATCGGCATTGTAATAGGAAAACATATTAGAATTGTTTTTGATAATGCAATCAAAGCTTACTTGTAAAAATCCCTTTCATGTAGCGAGTGCTGCCTTCTGTCTGCCCATCACTTTCAACAACTTCCTGGATTCCCGGTGTGCTTTGCACCTCTTTCCCTGCTGCTTGATGTGATGCAATCTTGATTTGTTAAGTCTGAATATACCACAGTGCATTGCTTCCAGCAAGCAATGACAATGTTACATTGTTTTGACATTGACACAGCTCTGTGAGCAATGCATATTCACAGAGTGAAATTGTGTCAGTGCATTGAGGAAGTACATCCTATGGCAATCTTCAATAAGTAAGTGTACATACTTCTAAATTGATATGTATATTAGGAGTAGGATAGAACCTATGGAAATTCAACATAGAAATACATATTTATTTTTAGTTTTTACCACTAGATGCCTGCTGTATTAAGGCAGACTGACTGGGCTGTCAGAGCAGACAAAACAAAATGACGGAGTCTAAAGCGCTACTACCCTTGACTGGGCTGTCAATGCACCTAAATGATAAAAAATGCAGAAACCCTTTTTGTTAACAATGCAGAGCACCACCACGCACAGTATGTATGTTATGGTGTGCTCCGGTGCATTGCTCTTTACTTTACAGTGGCTTGGGGTGTCATGAATGGCAATGCACCGCACATAGATCAAGTGGATTGCTGTGTGTTGTGGTAACGTTGTTGGTTAATGTGTTGCTTAAGTGTAAATGAGCCCTTAAAGCTACTCTGTGGCTAAATAAGATAGTAAAGTGAAGGACACAGTAATGATGTAGCGGTTGGCGAAAGGACCCGAATGAGTGCAGCGGAGGACCAGGAATCTGACACTCCTAGTCAGTTTGTAAAGAGAACTCATCACGGCTCAGAAACATAAGCAACCCAACATACCTACCCAATAAAGTGAAAGGCTCTGCTCCAAAAAATACACAAGTTATTTGGAAGGGAAAGGCCACCGCTTAATTGGATTCCAACAGCATATCTAATAACCAATATGCTTGATAAACTTTAATAAAATTGTGCCAGTCACAAGTAGGCAGTGAGTACCAAATAACTATGACTATAACATTGCCTAAATTTCTGTCTTCACTACAGGTTCCAGGCAAGTGTCTGACCAGCCAAAACTTACAGAGGGCTTAAACTGGAACCATTTACGGCTGGCAAAGTAAAAAAATGCCAATAAAGCTGTGACATACTCAAAGAACAGAGAGGGCAGGCGGTTACTTTTTGATGGCCAGACCAACTCCAAGAGGTCACTGATCACACTCCTCATTCTATTTAAGAATAATGAGTGGGATTAGCCAATGGCAAGATGCATTTCACTTTGTGTAATAATCACATTAGGTTGCCGGGTGAGGGCTCCCTTCCCTTATAGTGACACTAAACTCAGGAGTTAAATCTTAGTAATGCATTCAAGTACCCTAACTATTAACAAAATTTTTTTTTTTTTTGTTTATCACTCAGCTGTAGATCCTCAAATCATCTCTGAATTGGTGCCGACACTGTCCTTCCTTCTGGAGGGTGGCTACTTTTTTTCCCCATGGACCCTGTGTGTGTTGTAAAGTAGCCATCGCTACAAGCTCACTCCTGTGATAGACTACAATCTGTTTAGTTTACTAATTTGTATTGAAATTAAAGTCTATCACAGGATTGAGCTTGGAGTTGTGGCTACTTTATAACACAAGCACGGGGAACAAAAGTAGCCACCTTCCAGAAGGAAGCACAGTGTCAGCACCAATTCAGAGATGATTTAAAGATCTACAGCAAAATACTTTGTTTTGAATTAGGAATCACCTGGACACTTTTATATATCATTTATTTTGTTACATGTTTTTCACACAGTGTTGGCTGTTAAAGTGCTATTCCTTAGTATATTGTCATTTTGTGGATTGTTTGTTTGATTTTCAATTGTTCATTCAGCACTTAATATATTTGACACTGTTGTGTTATATTAAATGTTACTGTGAAGACTAATACGCTGTCAACTCACATGAAGGTGGAGATGTGGTAACAGATGTAGTAGTAGTAGTCCTTGTAGTAGTAGGTGTACTCTCTGTAACAGTTGGAGTCTTAGTTGTAGTGGTTGTCTTAACTGTGGAATATAGGCAGCTAAGGTTAGAAACTAATCAGACAGTGGGCACTAGCAGACTTTATTTCAGATCAAATGTAACGTATACATAATGTCACATCACAATCATAACACATAATCATAACTTCATTGCCCTTCTACAAGCTCTGATTAGAGCAGTTGGAAACTTCTAGTGATACTAAACTCAGGAGTTAAAACTTATAAAAGCATTAAAGTACCTTAACTATTACCAAGAATGTAGCTTGTTGGTGTCTGTCTTGTGTATCAGTCAGCTGCAGATTATCAAATCAGTTCTGAATTTATGTTGTGTGCACCAATTCAGAGATGATTTGAGGATCTACAGCCGAGTGATACACAAATAAGCTACATTTTTCTTAAAGGAGAACTATGAGGTGAGTGCTTTTCACTCACCTCATAGTTCTAGCCAACCTGTGACAATGAGACTGTCACAGGTCGGCTCAGTAGATCGGGAAGTGAGCGAACACATACCGGTGTTCGCTCACTTCTCGATCCTGTCACGGCTCTCTGCCGTGACAGGGGAGGGGCTGGATTCCCCCCTCCCCGCTCCGATCCACCAGCACTGACTGGCGTAACGGACGGGGGAGGGGGCGGGTACAGCTGGCCATGCCTCTAGATAGGCAGAGCCAGCTGTCACTCACGTAGCTGGGTGGATCTCAACATCGATGTCGGGATCTGCTCCGGCTGCGGCGTCTCAGTATACCGCGAGCTGCGAACATGGGAACATATGAGATTTCCCCTTTCTCCTTTTTTTGTACTGCAAAATAGAGAAAATCTGATTAGTTGCTATCGGTAGGAAGAAAATGTATTCCTTATAGGGTAAGTCCACCTTCCCAAGTAAATTTGGGAAAATTGAATTTCCCTCTCCAATCTGGCCCTCTCTTACACCCCCCCGCAGGTACAGGTGTGCCATCTGCACCCCGTACTTCCGTGTAAGGCAGCCCTGCACTATGGATTTTGAGTACTCTCTATTTGCCATTTAAAGGGTAAGTGGACGTACCCTTTAAGACACTTCATTGTGATGCCCATTTCCAGATATTTTTACCAGTAAAGTTGTGAAAAGTAATTGCTATACTTTGACTAATCTATTGGCATAGTGTACACCTTTCTTTTGCAAGATGTTCAGTTCCAAACTAAATTATTCACGGGTATGTTTGTAAGTAAGGCTGTGCTTGCTATGACTTTTTTTCATTGTAATAAAAGTATATTTATGACCATATCATTATGAAAATTACCCTCTATTTCAGCAGAGGTAGCTTTCCTTGTTGTTGTTGATGGATAAACAAAAGTAGGTGCTGTATAAAAAGAAATAATATTCCATAAAATACAAATAGACAGTGAAAACTAATACATAATTATGCTATAATCACGTTATGTTTATAACATTTCCAACTAAAATGTTAAAAGGGAACCAGTCATGATTGATGCAGTACTCTCAGATGTAATTGCTGAAGGCAAACTCTACTAATTTTGGGTTAATTATATAGTATTATATTGTACAAAAAGACAGGTAGGATAGATAGGTAGCTACCTATCCTACCTGTCTTTTTGTACTAATCTGAGCGGGGTGCAGTTGTCCAGACCTCACTCCACTGCATGTTCGGCTGATCCGAAGCCACAAGAAGCAAGCCGATGTACGGCTGAAATCAGCTGTACCAGCCTGAAGTGAATAGCCGAACAGTGTTCGGCTCACTTCACTTCTGATCGGTCATTCACTTGGCTGCCCTCGGCAGCTTTGTGAATAGACACCTATGTTTCTACAATAGTATTATATAGTGTTACATCTCTAAGCCATTATTTTATATCTGTTTGCTTTCCACTATCTATAATTACATTAGAAATTATTGTGGGTTAGGTAGGGAGAGAGTAGCAACCTTCCCGAAGGCTTGCTTTGTCTGATTTGAACTTTGCACTAAGCTTTTGTTGAGTTATTCTTTTGTATATGTAAATTTCAGCTTCAGCTATTGAGTTCTGTAAACTGTCTAGAGTCTTGAAAAGATATCTAAAGCTCTACTTTTGTAATTTAAAAAAATAAATAAAAACATTACTATGCAATATTTCACATTTACCGGAAACATTATTTTTGAATCCTTACTACAATAAAGAATGCAATTATATGCAAAACATGCTACACATTCCCTTTAAAATGTTATAAATGTGCAGGCATACTTATGTAAGAATATCATTAGACTCCCTATGTATCATACTTACGCTGTATGAGAAAGAGTCGGGACACTGGAACTTGAGGTATACATTCAGCTAAAAATAACTATCACATTCGTCTGATTAAAAACTCTTATCCTTGAGTGTTAGTTTTGTGAATTGAGCCTACTGCCTCCCGCATGTACACTGCAGTATCACACAACATAGCTAAGTACAGATAAGCACAGTGTACGTAACCATAAGGCTGATCACACAGAATGAGCTATCAACATGAGTTCAGGTAATCTGCAGTATTATACACACCATAATTTAATGTAGACTGTTTACTTGTACTTACTTAGATACGGAGTTGTCTTAGTCCCCGTGGTGGTGAGTGTTGTAGGGATAGATGTTGTTGTACCTGATGATACTAAAAAAAGAAAATAACAAAGTCTTTTTGACATTTCCAAGAAAGCTATGGACACAGGGCCTGTTCACACCACGCAGTGTGCTGCAGCAAATGTGTTTTTGGTGCACTGACAATGCATTGTGGTGTGCTAAGTTAGGCAATGGATGGGCTACAATGCACCTCAACACACACCAAAATTAGGAGCTATTTGCATTTTAGCACAGCACAACACACAGGTTGTTGCAACGCACATATGTTTTTTGGTGTGTTGGTTGCCATTCACAATGAAGGGCAACACAGCTCACCAATACAGCGCACCAATACACATATTGTAAGTTAAAGTGCATTACCATAATATCCTAGTGTGAATGTGGCCTTAGAAATGGTCTATCTACTGAGCAAAAAACATTTTTAGATGATAAATTCATATAAAAACATAAAAATACATAGATCCTCTTCTGAGCAAGTGAACAACATAGTACCATGCATGAATCGCCTTTTCTCTATAGATGGTAATGCAGAAGCCATCTACGTGACAGAGTTAGCATGCTTGCTTGCTGCAAAACCTGATCTGAATTACATTTACATCCATGGTGTTGGTCCAATCTAACAGATAATTCATACAGCTATTGCCTGCCCATATTCTACAGAGAAGAATACAAGCAATGATTGCTGCATACATGTGTTTAGATATTCTCTGATCTTCCTAGTTTTCTACTTTGATAATTACATATGCTGTATTGCATGGCTGAAGAAGTCAGAAGCAACCAATACATCATCAAATAATTGGTTTAAAAGCTCTAAAATGACTCCTCCTTGCAAATATTCTTCGTGTGTGACGACTATAAAACCCAACTACAGCCAAATGCATTACTGTAAGTATTATATATAGTGGGAAAGGTAAAGAAACTATGCCCCCCCCCCAGCTTCCTCCCTGCAAAAGCTCACCTTGCATTCACTCCCCAACCACCCCATTTTAATGCCTACATCAAATAGAAATATCCAGTAGTTCCAGGTATAGGGAAGCATGTACATTTCTACCCTTCCTCCAACAATACAGCATTGAATGTCTGAGTGCCAATAACCAGCAAGGCCAGGAAGGGATTTGTCCAGATTTGTATTTGTATCTCTATGCCTCCATTTCTGCCATCTGTCATTTAAAAAAAACTGCCAGCACTCTGATTTCCACTCATAGAAATGGACCTTTGACATTTAGTGGCTGATTTATAACATGTTCACACAGCGTATATCTGTGTGAATGACTTTTACAATGCATTACTGCCAGTAAATGGAGCTGAGGAGCATAGGAATTGTTCCTTGGCTCCATCTAGTGGTGGTATTGTATGGTGAACATTGCTCGCACAGCTACAGTATACGGAATAGGGAAAAAAGAAATTACTCTACAGCTTTGTGTGATTGTACACCTAACAGGGCACAAAATCAAGAAGGAACCTGCCTTGAACTTCGGGAGAATTAAGAATTGGCTTTCAGAGAGAATTATAGAGGTGGTGAAATACACCACTACCTTCTCTCCTATCACAAAGAAACAACCACATGCCCAAAGCTGAACATAAACATACGAAAATGATCAGCCATGCATGAATGATTGAACCATCTCCCAAAGTCTGCAGGCACTGCTTAATTTTAAACAAAATAGGACAGAAAAATGTCACACTGTGCAAATAGTCATGCCCCCTGCTTTTCTGGTAGGGAAACAACAGTAAGAAAAGGGTTTTTTTTCTATATCTAGCCATTTTATTCATTGACAAAGTATGTTTTAGGAATGGAAGTGGTCTCTAAACATAAGAGTGTGGCACAATCCATCCAACAACATGTCATCTAATGTCTGTGGGTACCTGTATTAGATGGTTAGCAGGGAGGGCAGTTCCTCCATCATCAGACGTGGTAATAGATGTGGTAGTAGTTATAGTCTCTATAGTAGGCTCTATAACAGTTGTAGGTGGTGTAGACACAGTTGTGGTGGTTCATGTAAGGAAACAACAGCAATTGTGAATGGCTTTCTACTATGTCAGGTAGGTTTATTCCTCAGCAAATGTAGTGTATGTAAATGGCCCTTGGATATTAGATTGCTGCCCATTCCATTCAACAACATGTTGTCTAATGCCTGTGGGTACCTGTATCAGATGGTTAGCAGGGAGGACTGTCTCTCCATCATTCTATAATAAATTTGTATTTTAATTCTCTTTTACTGCCAGTAGAAAAGCTTGTCCTGAGAACAGAAATTATTTTATGATTTACCAGTGAAGATTATTACACTCAACTCACATGAAGGTGGAGGTGTGGTAACAGATGTAGAAGTAGTAGTTGTACTCTCTGTAGTAGTTGTAGTATCTATAACAATTGTAGGTGTTGCACTCTCAGTTGTGGTGGTTGTTGTCTCTGGTGTTGTACTCTCAGTTGTGGTGGTTGTTGTCTCTGGTGTTGTCTCAGTTGTGGTGGTTGTTGTCTCCGGTGTTCTCTCAGTTGTGGTGGGTGTTGTCTCTGGTGTTGTCTCAGTTGTGGTGGTTGTTGTCTCTGCTGTGGTAATATAGATAGCGGTGATTAGAGAATAATCAGACAGATGGCAATAGCAGGCTTTATTTCACATCCAATGTAACACAAACATAATGCCATATCACACATATGTATCTCTAGATGTAATACACACCATAACAGTGGAAACATTCCAGGTCAATGTCTCAGGAAACCAATATATTATTTTCTATGAAGCATAATACTTGCTCCCCAACCTGTTAAAATTAATTACAATAGGCACAGAACAGGAAACCGAGTCTCTAAACTTTTCCCCTATAATAGGTAATATTTTGGTACTTATGAACTTACTTGGTATTGGTGATGTAGTCACTGGTGTTGTTGTGGTCTTTGTAGTGGTTGATGTAGTCGTCTTAGTTAAAGTGGTGGTTGATGTTGTAGGCTCAGGTGTTGATACACAATAATTGCAGCAGTAGACACTGATCTCATAATTGTAGCACACTGGCATGAATCCAGTCTGGTCTTTGTTGTGACACACTAAGCCAGTGGAGACATCACAGGTCACTATCTGGCCCACCTCTTCCAGTGGTATATCTGGCAATTTCTGTGCTCTGCAGGAAATGTTCTCTGGTTTATCACACACTTCAAAGTTTTCTTTTCTGATGTTCTCATAAGTTTCATAATCCCCTCCATTTGGTTCATATTTAGGGTATGACACATCAAACCACTGTGACCATGAGCAGGAATCAATACAGGTAGATGCTGAAAGACAGATCATGATTATGTAATTACAGTTATGTCTTTACAACATTACAACAAAAGGTTTTTAGTAGGAAGGCAGTAATCAGCTCACTTGGTTAGTGCAATATTAGGACTGAACTAGAGAAAGTCATGAACAATAGCAACTCCTGTTCAAGTAAAGGTCCAAAAAAAGCCAGCAACTAAACTTGATCTGATCTTTAAAGTTTTATTGTAGTATGTCAAATAAAGATTTATCTGATTTACGGTAATAAAATAAAATGGATCAGAACAAGTTTAAATGCTGGCTTTTTTTGGAATTTTTGGAATTTTTTTGGAATTGTAACATTAGCTAATCTTGTAGGAAATATACTTGCTGCAATAGGTGACCTAGATCATACAGAGATGATGAGAAGATTTTTTACCACACGGGCAAGACTTTTTGATTTCTCTAGAATGATAAAATTACACACTGTGAAATCATCTTTAATCTTAGTAAATATACAGCACGTTTTGATGTGAAAATTCATGTTGAATAATAGTAGTACAGTATATTATTAGAGAATGCAGTAATATTTTAATAATTAAATAATCTAGATAAAAATGAACATTCTGTTTCAAAACAAACTGCACCATGGCTCCTTTTGATATGGGGCACCTGTGCATGGGTCTCCTACACCTGGGGATTTTCACTCATATCATGCTGCTACATTAAATACTTTTAATACTTGTTGACAGACTGACATTTGTGTTAAAAAAAATCATATTAAATCTGAAGTCCACCTGATGTTTGAGATATTGGGATCAGTGGCTAGATAGCTCACAAATGAGACAAGGCTTCAGACAACAGATTACCTTATGCTTGTCTTTTAAGGAGTGGCACACATGATTAGGTTATGACCAAGTCTAAAAGACAAAGTATGCAGGTAACGAGTGTCCCTATTTTAGAAGGAATAATTGGAGCAATCATTAAAGTGATAAATATATATGTTGAAGTGGCACTTAAATGACCCAATTTTCTACCTCGACCATTAAATATATTCGAATTGATATTTATTGGCCATAGAAGTCAAAAGCAGCCAATACACAGCCAAATTATTGGCTGAGGAGTGTAGGATTACTGTTACTGTTGCAGATATCTTATTTGTGTGATGACCTTTAAAGCCCAACTCTAGCCAAAACCTTTATTGTATTGGATAGAGTGGAGAAGGGTTAGAAACGATATGCCCCTTCACAAACTCACCTTACCTTCACTCTCCCACCACTCCAAGAGAAATAGTGATACTTTCAGGTGTTGGACAGCATGTAAATATGTCTTCTTCTTCCCACAATATATCTGCAAGTCTCTGAGTTCCAGTAATCAATGAAGGTAAGACAAAGCCCTTAGCCCCCTGCAAGCTCTGACTAGAGCATTTTAGAACTTAGGTTCTTTGTTCCAGTGGTGCATGTAGCGGTGGGAAGCAGGACACGAGTCAGGATCTTAACTGCACCTGTTGCTTTGCCCTGCATGACCAAAGCACAGGTTCCCCTTAATTGGAAGGTAAGTATGGTCAGTCCATAATTTTAATAAAATTGCCATGCATCCCATTTTCTATAACTCTATTAACTTTGTGTGCTCTGCTTTGCACCCACAGAAATAAATATTTGACACAAAAGGAATAAAATGTAGGATGGCAAGAACCAGAAATACTTAGAACAGATAACTGGAGAACAGTTAC
>NW_017307060.1:216113-238845 GCF_000935625.1 Nanorana parkeri | reverse complement strand
GCCAATAGCAGATGAAGTTTGAAGACTTTCCCCACCTCCCATACAGACACCCAGCTGAAGGCATTTTTCTTTTTATTCATTGGTCAAACTTATAATCACGTTAGCTCCAATATTTAGTCTACCAGGTAAGAGGGTTGATAAGTGGACTTGCCCCAGTACGTGTCCCAGCCAAAATGGCGCTGGTTGTTTCTACTCTGCCACCTCCCTCACCTACTAAAGAAACAGCATTAGATGGAGATAAAGCCTGTATGGATGCTTCAGTAAGCAGGTGATTCCCTGCGTCAATAGTTAGACAAAATTGAAATACAGAAAAGCTCTCCACATGACCTCATGCCAAGTTATAGACTGCCTTACAAAGGAAATTTGCAGGGTATACCAGAGAATGGCTACTCTTGAGGAAGAGATGGAGGTTCTCTGCTTTACGTTGGATGCACATACTTTTCTGTGACATTTTTACACTATCTGCTTTACCTGAACCCTACCATTCATCCTTTACTGCAACTTTTTCCTACTCTGTCCCCCATACACCCTCTCCTTTGAGAGGGTCATGTGGTGCTCTCTCTAGTACCGCTCTTGCTCCTTGAATTTAAAAAAACGCCATCCACCATCATTCCATTACTGAACAAAAAAGGGGCATTAGCCTTTTGCTCATTTTGCACCCTATGAGCAGACATTGGTTGCCTGCAGGAAATTCATTTATCTATTATACCAGCATTCAAATACTTTAGTACAACATTCCAACAATTTTTTCTTGCTAATGACAGAATGAAACATAGAAGATTCTTTTAGGTTTCTCAAGTTCTGCTTATTTTATTGTAAAAAAAATATTGCAGATCCAACAGGTAACTATTTGATATTGCAGGGCCTACGGCAGGATACTGAAAATACATTTTTTGTTACTATGCTCTTTCTCTAGGATTGACCATATTTTTATTACTCACTCCATTCTGCCACTATGATTTAGTTGCAGATATAGCATATCCCATGGTCAGACCATAGTGCAACCAACCACTAACTCTACCCATTGATAAGAACTGGGACACATCCTGGACCTTGAATGAATTCCTTCTTTCTAAAACAAACTTTTGCTTTACAATTCAGTGCTTTCTGAATGTATTCATGTCAACTCTACCCCAGAGGTCACTCACATTACTCTCTTAGGAGTGCATAAACCCTCTGTCCACCCAACTGCCACTTATAGACAGGTGCTAGACAAAATCAGATTAGAATTGGACACATTACTAACAGATATAGCTGAAAAACAACTCAGAAGAGTTAAATATACATTCTATATCAAGGGAGACAAAGAAACTCAGCAGGCAATGACATACAAGTAATCAAGTTAAAATTCTGTGTGAATTTCATCACTATACCTCAATCCCCTATTCAGCCACCAATGTTTCTCAGCTGCACAGGCTGACAAGTTGTTTGAACAAATTTCTCTACCCAGACTCTCAGATACCACTTGGGAAATACTAGAGCAATCCCTAACAGCAAAGGAAATATTCCAGGTCATCAAACAAATGAAAACAAGTATCAGGGCCTTGATGGCCTCATGGCAGGCTACCATAACATATTTGCAATACAAGTAGCCCCTCTCTTACCAAGAGCTTTAACAGCATATTCAATAGACACAATTTTAGGACTGAAACTCTGACTGTTATCATATAATCTACAGGCTCGTTTCACTCCTGAACCTAGACATTTAGTTGTTAGCTTAAGTCTTGGCCAGAAGAGAAATGTAACAATTTCCATGTGAATATTTCATATTTTCATATGAATCACTTACAATGAGAAGCTGGCAAGCTTCAAACAAGAAGCAGCTTTATCCAGCTCTTTAAACATACAGAAATAAAACCAAAACTTAATTCCATGTTTGCCAGAATCTCCACTTTTCTGCTCTAGTGCAGATCTACTACACTATAGCGTGATCTCTTAGGATAGGATCTTATTCTAAGAGATCACGCTATAGTGCAGTGGATATGTGAACTGGTATCGTTCTTCGCTATTAACTACATTACTTAATTTGGAACTTTCACCCACATGTGGGAAAAACATTATGTGACCATGCTAAATTAGCGTTAGACATGGTTCACTAAATAAGGTGATATTTATTCCTTATGGGTAAATGACACATCTGGAAGTACCTGCTCTTCTCTTGTGGAGTCAAAGCACTTTGGGATTCATATCTGTTTTTTGTGCACACATTTAAACAAAAGAATTTGTTTTGAATTGGAAATCACCTCGACGCTATCATATATAATTTATTTTGTTACATTTTTACACACAGTGTTGGCTGTTTAAGTGCTATCTCTTAGGCCTTGTTCACACCAGACACAGTGTTTTCCAGCCCGATTCTGGCCAGAACGCACTGGATCGTTTTGAGGCCATTGAAGTGATTGCCACCATAGCCACGCCCTCCGGCCACAATGCGATCGGCCACACAGGAACACAAGGCACATTATGCCTGCGGTCCGGTCCGGTCTGAACAAAATGCTGCAAGCACTATTTTGTTTGGACCGGACCACAGGCATAATGTGCCTTGCGTTCCCGTGTGGCCGGTCGCATTGCAGCAGGAGGGCGTGGCTACAGTGTCATTCACTTCAATGGACCGCCACACCCCCTCCTGCCCCACAACATAGTGAGCTAGCCGCAAAGCGATGCATTGCGTTCTGGCCAGGATCGGGCCGGAACGCACTGTGTCAGGTGTGAACGAGGCCTCAGTATATTGTTGTATTATAGTAATTCTCATTTTGTAGTTTGTTTGTTTTTTCACTTGTTTGTGTGTGGTGACACTTGTTCATTCAGCACTTAATATATTTGACACTGTTGTGTTATATTAAATGTTACTGTGAAGACTAATACGCTGTCAACTCACATGAAGGTGGAGTTGTGGTAACAAATGTAGTAGTAGTAGTCCCTGTAGTAGTAGTTGTAGTAGTAGGTGTACTCTCTGTAGTAGGTGTACTCTCTGTAGTAGTTGGCTCTGTAACAGTTGTAGTCTCAGTTGTGGTGGTTGTTGTCTCTGGTGTTGCCTCAGTTGTGGTGGTTGTTGTCTCTGGTGTTGTCTCAGTTGTAGTGGTGGTTGTCTCAGCTGTGGAATATAGGAAGTTAAGGTTAGAAAGTAATCAGAGAGAGGGCACTAGCAGACTTTATTTCAGATCAAATGTAACATACATAATGTCACATCACAATCGTAACACATAAGCATAACTTCATTGCCCTTATACAAGCTCTGATTGGAGCAGTTTGAAACTTCTAGTGATACTAAACTCAGGAGTTAAAACTTATAAAAGCATTAAAGTACCCTAACTATTACCAAGAATGTAGCTTGTTGCTGGTGTCTCAGTCTTGTGTATCAGTCAACTGCAGATTATCAAATCAGTTCTGAATTCATGCTTTCCGCACCATTTCAGAGATGATTTGAGGATCTACAGCTGACTGATACACAAATAAGCTACAGTTTTGTTAATAGTTAGAGTACTTGAATACATTTTTAAGATTTAAATTCTGAGTTTAGTGTCTCTTTAAAAAAAAAAGGCTCCAGTTGGTGCATGGAGTGGCAGAATTATTTAGCACAGATATGGAAAACAGCTAACTGAAAAAATATGCACTGACCAAAGAGAGAGAATAATATCACTATATAATCTAGGCCAATGAATTTCATTAATGGCAACACATTCATGTATTTCATGAAATTTATAACAAAAGAAAATGTAGTTTTCTTTTGATGCTATTTAGTTGTCTAAGATATGATATTAAGCAACAAAAATGAGATATTTTATTTAATTTTCAAGGAAAAAATGATATTTTCCCTGCTAATATTTCATATTTATCACTTACAATGACCAAGTGGCAAGCATCAAACAAGCTGCAGCTTCGTGCAGCTCTTTAGAAATGCAGATTGAAACCTAAACTGGTAGAAGAATTTCCACTTTCACTTAAGTGTTGTCTATCAGTTTCACAATGCAATATTTTCTTCTAAGTTCAGGCACTTCTGGTATGCCATATCTTGTACAGGCATTTTTCATCCTTTGAACAGTTCCATCTGTTTAAACAAGAGGTCAGTCCACCCAACTGTAAGTACCTTAGTTATACATTAATCTTGCTTCAATGGTCATTACCTCTCAGTCTGCCCCCTACTCTTCTTCCAGTTTTAAATGTCTAGGTTGTTTGGTGATTTTGTGCCCTAATGTATAAATATTACATCACTCTGTGGTGTCCTTCATTTTTCCCACCGTAATTGGAATAGTAGTCTGTGAACATCACCCCCCACTGAGTACAGCAGTTTGGAACTTAAAAAGGCTTGTTTTCTCTCAAATTAGGTAATAGTTCAGTAGCTCTGAACTTACTTGGTATTGGTGATGTAGTCACTGATGTTGTTGTTGTGGTCTTTGTAGTGGTTGGTGTAGTTACAGTGGTGGTTGATAGTGTAGTCTCAGGTGTTGTTATACAATAATTGCAGCAGTAGACACTGATCTCATAATTATAGCACACTGGCATGAATCCAGTCTGGTCTTTGTTGTGACACACCAAGCCAGTGGAGACATCACAGGTCACTATCTGGCCCACCTCTTCCAGTGGTATATCTGGGAATTTCTGTGCTCTGCAGGAAATGTTCTCTGGCTTATCGCACACTTCAAAATTTTCCTTTCTGATGTTCTCATAAGTCTCATAATCTCCCCCATTTGGTTCATATTTAGGGTATGACACATCAAACCACTGTGACCATGAGCAGACATCAATACAGGTAGATGCTGAAAAATAGATCATGATGATGTAATTACAGTTGAATCTTTACAACATTGTCTAATCTTGTAGAAAATTTAGCAGCTGCATTAGCACATATAGCCCTTATAGAGATAAAGAGAAGTTTTTTACCAAATGGGCAACTTTTGTTAGTTTAGCTTTGTTGATTTAAGAAAATATAATATATAAAAGTATGTTAGAGAATGAAATTAATATGATAATAATAATTAAATAAACTATAGACCTTGTTGTGCATATATCATCTACATGAGAATGTTTTTACCAAAAGGGCAAGTTTAGTTGATTTAAGAAAAGAAAATATAATAATATTATTTATATTAATATTTAATATTAAATAAACTCACATGAAGGTGAAGTTGTGGTAACTGGTACAGTAGTTGTAGTACTCCCTGTAGTAGTAGGTGTACTCTCTGAAGTAGTTGGCTCTGTAACAGTTGTAGCCTCAGTTGTAGTGGTGGTTGTCTCAGCTGTGAAATATAGACAGATCTGGTTAGAAAATAACCAGCCAGATGGCACTAGCAGACTTTATTACAGACCAAATGTAAAACATAAACATAATGTTATATCACAGATTAAACACATGAGCATAACTTCATTCTGGAAGTAATATCATATACTAAAGCAGTGCAAACATCAAATGTCAATGTCTCAGGAAACCAATATGCTCTTTCCCATGAAGAATAACAGTTGCTGTCCTAATTATGAACATTCTTTACAATAGGCACAGAATAGGAAACTGCAAATCTGAACATGGTCCTTATATGAGCTCTGGTTAGAACAGTTTGAAATGTAAAAAAAGGCTTTTTTACTTTTGACTCCAGTTGGTGCATGAAGTGGCAGGAAAGCAAAGGGAAATAGGACATAGGGCCATTTGTAACTGCATCTGTTGCTTTGCCCTGCACAAGCAAAACACAGGACGCCTTCAAATTGGAAGGTAAGTGTGGTTAGTCTGAATTGTTTTAAAATATCTCTGTTTCAATTCCTGCTTTCTATCATTCTAATATCTACCTTTGCTGTGCTTTGCACCCATAGAACTGAATCTTTAACACAAAAGGAAAAAAGTGGAGGATCGAAAGAAACAGAATTATTAGCACAGATATGGAAAACAGCTAACTGAATTTTGATGGATACAGTGTATCGTTTTCTTCAGCTCTTTCTATAGTTGTTCTGTAAACAAATCTGAATAGAGAGCAGGTAGAAAACACATACTTCAGCGTGAATCACAGAGGTGCATCACACCCCTGATTAAGTTTTTTTCTTGCTATTGAAACACTTATGATTTCGGACTATAATGCTTCATTTTATTTTGTTTTTATCAATTTTATAAATGCTCTATTTGCCTTCCCTTACATTTTTTTTGGATGACCGGAGTTTTGAACGGACATTTTGTTTCAGCTGGATGCCGGCTTAGTTCGGCCTATGGAGCTACCTAGTGGAGTGTTTTATTGCAGCTTGATTGTGACAAACTGCCAGGAGGAAATTACTAATCCAAACCATGAAAGGAGAGAGCTATCATAAATTGACTGCCCTTTGGAGATAACTGGGAGCTACTGTTGCCAGTGAATCCACCATTGTCAATGGAAGACACAGGTGGGGATAAATATCACTAAGCGAGACCTGACCTCTTTTGATCTGTGGGGTCAGTGGATCTGAGGAGTGTCCTGGTTGTCTTCATAGACTGGATCTGATGAGGATTGATGTTTATATTTTAAAAGAGAGGATACTATTGGCATTTCAATCATTGCATTTTTCATTACTGTGGATCACACCCGTACACCTGCCCAGAGCTCGCCCTAAATAAAGAGAATGATGCAACCATGTTCCAGTATCTGGAGGCACAACTTCACTTTAAACAAGAGAGGGCAGTGCAGCTTCTTACTGCAAAAATAGCCTTCTCAATAGTCTTCTACTATGGCAGGTAGCTTTAACCCTCAACGAAGGTAGTGTCTGAAAATGGTCCACAGATAATAGAATGTAGCACAATCCATCCAACAACATGTTATCTAATGTCTGTGGATACCTGTAAGAGATGGTTGGCAGGGAGGGCTTTCCCTCTATGACTCTCTCATTGAGTTTTTGTTTAAACCCCCTCTAAAAGCTGCCAGTAGAACAGCTTGTCTTAATGATTTAGCAGTGAAGACTACTATGCTATCAACTCACATGAAGGTGGAGATGTTGTAACATATGTAGTAGTAGGCTCTGTAACAGTTGTAGGTGTTGAAGTCTCAATTGTGGTGGTTGTCTCAGCTGTGGAATATAGATCAATATTGTTAGAGCTTAATCAGACAGATGGCACTGGCAGACTTTAATCTCATATCAAATGTAACATAAACATAATGTCTTATGACAATCTCTCATATGCAGTCGTATGCACAGTAGGGAAATACCATCCCTATCTGTGTCTTAAATAAACAAAGGGAAATTGAATCACAGTGGCTTTCAGTATGTGGGCTCAGTGATATTTCAAACAAAGCCACAGAGAGGGAAAGTACTTCCCCTCTGTGTGTAAATATACTCACATGGTGAGAGTCTCTGTCACATTCAGCAGCGGCTTTCAAGGATTAGTAAAATTGCAGCTGCCTGCCCGCTGCTTTGTTTATATAAGACACAGCCATGAAATGTAATTCCCTGTTGTGTATATGAGCCTGCATAAAGAGAGCTTGGCTCTTACTATGCAGGCTAACTTACACACAGCAGGTAAGTACATTTTCTGTTTGTGCCTTTGTGTGAAGTAAGACTGATCCCGCACAGTGAGATCCACTGTCATTTAACAGCAGCTCTCACAGATTAGTAAAAAATGCAGCTGC
The DNA here is from genome assembly GCF_000935625.1 of Nanorana parkeri. Taxonomy (NCBI): domain Eukaryota; kingdom Metazoa; phylum Chordata; class Amphibia; order Anura; family Dicroglossidae; genus Nanorana; species Nanorana parkeri. The sequence continues at coordinate 231,268 of NW_017307060.1, read as the reverse complement.
CTTGTTTATGTAAGGCATAGACAGATAATTTACTTCCCCGCTATATGTATGAGCTCACAATCTAAATAGACATGCCCCCCTACATATGAAACACACTCCCTCCACCTACATAGACACACCCCTTGCTACAGTGAAGGGGGAATGAATGAGGCTGTGCAGTCACATGACCACCAATTAAACATTATAAAATAGTTAACTAAGCTTAATGTTAGAAAAGAGTTTCACATGTTTAAAGCCACAAAATGGTATTTACTACATTACAATAGCCTTTTTGTTGTATGTTCACAGCTACTTTAAATGCTACCATTAGAACAGCTTGTCCTGAAAATAGACATGATTTTATGATTTACACTCTCAACTCACAGAAAGGTGGAGATGTGGTAACAGATGTAGTAGTTGTACTTTCTGTAGTAGTAGTTGTAGTAGTAGTTGTACTCTCTGTAGTAGTAGGCTCTCTAACAGTTGTAGGTGTTGTAGTCTCAGGTGTGGTGGTTGTCTCAGCTGTGGAATATAGATAGTTGGTTAGAAAGTAACCATAGACCAGCAATTAATTTGTATCATAGACCTATGAGAGAAGGCAGTGCAGCTTCAAACTGTGCAAATAGTCTTCTCACCAGCTTATTGGACAGGGAAACAACAGCAGTTAGAAATGGTTCTCTAGTATGTCATGTTGCTTTACCACGCAGCAATGGTAGTGTCTGAAAATGGTTTTCAGATGATAGATTGTAGTGTAATCCATCCAACAACATGTCATCTAATGCCTGTGGCTACCTGTAACAGATGGTTAACAGGGAGGGCTTCCCCTCCATCATTCTATGATGGAATTTTTTTTAATCTTCCTTAAATACTACCAGTAGAACAACTTGTCCTGAAAAATTAAAATGTGCTTATGATTTACCAGTAAAGACTAACACACTCAACTCACATGAAGGTGGAGATGTGGTAACAGGTGTAGTAGTACTCTCTGTAGTAGTAGTAGTAGTTGTACTCTGTGTAGTAATAGGCAGTGTAACAGTTGTTGGTGGTGTAGTCTCAGTTGCGGTGGTTGTCTCAGCTGTGGAATATAGATAGCTATGGTTAGAGAGACAGATGGCACCAGCAGACTTTATTTTAATATCAAATGTAATATAAATATAATGGCATATCATAGTTGTAGCACATGAGCATAACTTCATTCTGGAAGTATTATTATACACTAAAGCAGAAGAAACATCACAGGTCAATGGCTCAGGAACTAAAAAAAATATGCACCAACATAACATAATAATGTCACCATAACCTAAACCACAAATGGACAGAAGTGTCAAAAGGCTCTGAGCTACCTTGAGGAAGGGGGGCCCTGTGTTCCATTCCTAAATATCTCTCTGTCCCACACTCTACTGAATTATAATTTTCCCATAATCATGAACCCAGAATTGTATTAATGGCAGCACATTCATGTATTTCATGTAATACATAACAAAAAGTTTTGTTTTCTTTTTTCAAACCATTTACTTAGCTAGCTTGGCCCTTCAAAATATATTACTTTTTTTTAAATTCCCCGCCATATATAAATAGTTTTTTTAATATATATATTTCCATAACTAAACTATTATATCAAGAAACAAAGACATACAAATTGTATTTCATTTATCGAAGGAAATATGACATTTTCATGTGAATATTTCTTTTTTTTCTTTTGTTTTAAAAAAAGTTTTTTTTGAAGAGTTAGAAAATTTTCAACAAACATGGGACTAGCAATTAATTTGTATCATAGCTCTATGAGAGAAGGCAGTGCAGCTTCAAACTGTGCACACAGTCTTCTCAGCAGCTTATCGGATGGGAAACAACAGCAGTTACAAATTGTTTTCTATTATGTCATGTAGCTTTATCCCTCAACAAAGGTAGTCTGTAGGTTCCTGTAACACATGGTTAGCAAGAAGGGCCTGCCCTCCATCATTCTATGATGGAGTTTTTGTTTTAATCTTCTTTAAATCCTACTAGTAGAACAACTTGTCCTAAAAATAAAAAAAGTTTATGATTTACTAGTGAAGACTAACAAACTGTCAACTCACATGAAGGTGGAGATGTGGTAACAGATGTAGTAGTAGTAGTACTCTCTGTAGTAGTAGCTGTACTCTGTGTAGTAGTACTAGTAGGTTCTGTAACAGTTGTAGGTAGTGTAGTCTCAGTTGTGGTGGTTGTCTCAGCTGTGGAATATAGATCGCTATGGTTAGAGTGTAATCAGACAGATGGCACCAGCAGACTTTAAATTCAGATCCAATGTAACATAAACATGATGTCATATCATAATTGTAACACATGAGCATAACTTCATTCTGGAAGTCATATCATATGCTATAGCAGTGAAAATATTACAGGTTAATGTCTTAGGAAACAAATGTAGTCTTTACCATGAAGCATAAAACTTGCTCCTCTAATTGTGAAAATGAATTACAATAAGCAAAGAATAGGAAATGAGTCTCCGAGCCCCTGTCCTTATGCAAGTTATGCCTAGAGCAGTTTAGAACTTTAGAAAAAGGTGTTTTCTCTTTACTCTTGTGAGTGCATGGAGTGGCAGGAAAGCAAAAAGGAAGAAGGACATGTAGCTAGATTTTAACGGCACCTGTTTCTTTGTCCTGCGCGAGCAAAGCATAGGATCCCTTCAAATTGGAATGTGAGTGTGGTTAGTCAATATTTTTAATGCTATATCCATGCTTCCATTCCTGCTTTCTATCATTCTAATATGTATCCTTACTCTGTTTGCACCCATAGAAATGAACATTTGACACAAAAAGAAGAAGCTGTAGGATGGCAAGAACCAGAAGTATTTAGCACAGATATGGAAAATAGTTAAATAAAAGAATGCACTGACCTAAGAGAATAATGTCACCCTAATCTTAATCACAAATGGTCAGAAGCAACAAAAGGCTCTGAGCTATCTTGAGGAAGGGGGAGGGGCTGTGTTCTATTCCTAAATACCTCTCTGTCCCACACCCTACTTAATTAAAATTTTCCCAGAATCATGAACCCAGAATTGCATTCATTTATTTCATGTAACAATTTTTTTTTCTTTTCTATAACATTTACTTGGCTAGCTTGGCACTTCAAATTATATTACTTTTTTAAATTCACTACCATCCATAAATTGTTTTTTTTTAGTTGTTTTCATAACTGAACTATTAAAGCAGATCAATTAAATTTGTTTTAAGTAAAAGTTTTTTGAAAAATTAGAAAATTTCCAACGAACAGTCACATGAGACCAGCAATCAATTTGCATCATAGACATAGACCTAGCAACATCAGGCTGGTTGGTTTTAATCCTACCAATAGAACACCATTTCCTGAAAATAGAAACTCTTTTATGATTTCCCAGTGTAGACTGATACACTCTCAACTCACATGAAGGTGGAGATGTGGTAAAAGATGTACTAGTACTACTCTCTGTAGTAGTTGTAGGTTCTGTAACTGTTGTAGGTGTTGTAGTCTCAGTTGTGGTTGTTGTTGTCTCTGGTGTTGTTGACTCAGCTGTGGAGTATAGATAGCTGCAGTTAGAAAGTAATCAGACAGATGGCAATAGCAGACTTTAATTTTGTATTGAACGTAACACAAAAGATAATGTCATATCATACTTGTAACACATGAGTATAACTTTATTCTGAAACTAATATCATATACCAAAGCAGTGGAAACATCATAGGTCAATGGGGGTGATTTACTAACCTAAACACACGCATGCACTAGGTGCGTGTGATTTTTACAAACCAAAACGTATTTATCAACCAAAAAGTCTCTAAAAGCATATTTCCACTAATGCCATATATGGAAAAATCATGCACATGATGCATATATAATGCTGCTTCACAGTTTAGACAAAAATGGTTAGCTCCTGCATTTACATTCCTGCATTCATCAACGCAAGCAACACAATGTAGAGCTAATTTACACAACATCACCTTGCAATTCATGCAGGGCTTTGCACAACACACCTGCTGGGTGTGTACACACTACAAAGGTGTCTAGATTCCACCAATAGATCATGCTGGGAGGGAACACACTACAGAGGTGTATACTTGTTCGTGGCGTGTTTATAAGGTTAGTAAATCAACCCCAATGTCTCAGGAAACCAATATATTATTTTCTATGAAGCATAATACTTGCTCCCTAACCTGTGAAAATTCATTACAATAGGCACAGCATAGAAAACCGAGTCTCTAAACGTGTCCCCTATAATAGGCAATATTTTGGTAGCTCTGAACTTACTTGGTATTGGTGATGTAGTCACTGATGTTGTTGTTGTGGTCTTTGTAGTGGTTGGTGTAGTTACAGTGGTGGTTGATGGTGTAGTCTCAGGTGGTGTTATACAATAATTGCAGCAGTAGACACTGATCTCATAATTATAGCACACTGGCATGAATCCAGTCTGGTCTTTGTTGTGACACACTAAGCCAGTGGAGACATCACAGGTCACTATCTGGCCCACCTCTTCCAGTGGTATATCTGGGAATTTCTGTGCTCTGCAGGAAATGTTCTCTGGCTTATCGCACACTTCAAAATGTTCCTTTCTGATGTTCTCATAAGTCTCATAATCCCCTCCATTTGGTTCATATTTAGGGTATGACACATCAAACCACTGTGACCATGAGCAGACATCAATACAGGTAGATGCTGAAAAATAGATCATGATTATGTAATTATAGTTATGTCTTAACAACATTACAACAAATGGCTAATCATAGGAAGGCAGTAATCAGCTCACTTGGCTAGTGCAATATCATGAGTGAATGGACCTTGCATAGATGTGATGGCATCAGTGGGGCTTAGACAGCCAGAGCCTGGGGAAAAAGCGGCTGCAGGGACTGGTCTAGCAGCCAGGCAGTATTGAGGCTCAGGTAAGTATATTTTCTTTATTTTTGCCCCTAGGTTAAACTAGGCAGTTAACCCTTCCAGTGTAGGGGTAGCCCCACTGCAAGAGTTAACTTTTCAAATTCCTGGAGTTCCTCTTTAAATATTTAAGTGAACATTTCTTTGCAGGGCAGAAAATACACAGCAAGGATGTAAATTATTGTCTATTGCAGAAATCTTATTTGTGTGAAAACCAACTGTAACCATAAACTTTGTTAGATTAAATACAGCAAGGAAGGCTTAGAAACTACATCCCACTTCAGAAACTCACCTTACCTGCACACTCTCACCACTCCATTTGGCATGAAAATAGCTCTTCTTTCCACATTACAGCTGCCAGTGCCTGTTTATCATCTTCAGAATACAATACTTCCTTCTAAGTTCAGACACTTCCGATATACCCTAAATCTTGTACAGACATAATTTCTCTACTTGACAGTTCCACCTTTATAAACAATCTTTCTTTTTTAAGAAGTCAGTCTCCTAAGTATCTTAGTTTTAAATGAATCATAGCCCCAATGGTCATTACCCCTTAGTATGCTTCTTCTTCTTCCAGTTTCAAGTGTCCTGATTGTTTGTTGATTTCATGCTCCAATGTGTGAATATTACATACTGTAATAATGGGTGTCTCATTTAACCCACCATTCTTTTAGGTAAACTGATTGGGTGAATATCCATCTGCTTTATGTCAAACAGATCTTACTTGTTGAAATTTAACAGATTATAGTATTTTTAGTTCACATTCTTTGGAGCTCAAATGGTGGCAGAACAGAACCAAAAGGGGAAAACCTTACTCTATATTTCTTGTATGTTCTTATTCACACAGCATACAAAAAACATATTGTTTAAGTACATTTCTTATCTTTTAGAGGCTTCTTTGGTTAAGGCCTTTGCACAGATTGCAAGCTACTTTGAGCAGTTTGATAGTGAAAATAGAGGGTCAAACTGAGGTACAGACTGAGAATCCTCTCATTGAAATGACACTAAACTCAGGAGTTAAATCTTATAAAATGCATGAAAGTACTCTAACTATTAATGAAAATGTAGCTTATTTGTGTACCACTTGGTTGTAGATCCTCAAATCATCTCTGAATTTGTGCTGACACTGTCCTTCCTTCTGGAGGTTGGCTGCTTTTGTTCCCCTTGGTCCTTGTGAGCATTGTAAAGTAGCCACTGCTCCAAGCTCACTCACATGATGGACTACAATCTCACATTTCCATTTAGTTTACTAATTTGTAGTGTGATTGTAGTCCATCACGGGAGTGAGCTTGAAGCGGTGGCTACTTTACAACACATACAGGGACCATGGGGAACAAAAGTAGCCACCCTCCAGAAGGAAGGAAAGTGTCAGCATGAATTCAGAGATAATTTAAAGATCTACAACCGAGTAATACACAAATAAACTACATTTTTGTTAATAGTTAGGGCACTGTAGTGCATTTTTAAGATTTAACTCCTGAAGTTTCACTTTAACATCCAATGCTTCTGAGTCTTTAACCCTTTGTTAAGGCAGACTGTGCCCACATCTAGTTTTTAACTAGGAATCAAATCTGCCAGCACAGTAAAGACAGGGTTAAATAGAATAAATATAACTTCCCACAGCCCCAGCCAAAACATTACATAGATGAAAGCCCCCTCCTATATATTAACAGATGTGAAAGTTAGGTAGGATTTTTAAGCACTTAAAAATGTAAGCAGGCATTTTTCTATTTTTTTTTTAAGTTATGCAATGTGAATGCAAACTTGTAACAAATATAAAGTAGGTATTATCCCAATTTGGCTACAAAAGTGGAAATACACTTGCAGGTACACCAGGAGTGGCTAGATGTTCTGTAAACAGATCTGATTAGCAAGGAGGAAGATTGCATATCCTCTTTAAATTCTACCAGTTAAAAAACTTGTCCTGATGATTTACTAGTGAAGATTAATACACTCTCAACTTACATGATGGTGTTGGTGTGGTCACAGGTGTAGTAGTAGTAGTAGTTGTACTCTCTGTAGTAGTTGGCTCTGTGACAGTTGTAGTCTCAGTTGTAGTGGTTGTTGTCTCGGCTGTGAAATATAGACAGCTATGGTTAGAAAGCAATTAGACAGATGGCACTAGCAGACTTTATTTCAGACCAAATGTAAACAATTAACATAATGTCATATTATAGTTGTAACACTTGAGCATAACTTTATTCTGGAACTAATATCATATATCGTAGCAGTGGAAACATCACAAGTCAATGTTCCAGGAAACCAATGTATTCTTTTTGATAGAGCGCAATGCTTTCTCCCCAAATTGTAAGAATTTATTTCAACAGAGTAAGAAAACGCATCTCTGAACATTAACCGCAGGCATAGGCAACTTACTTGGTGTTGTAGACTTTGTAGTGGTTGGTGTTGTAGTCTCAGGTACACAATAATTGCAGCAGTAGCCCCCTACTCTTCTTCCAGTTTTAAATGTCTAGGTTGTTTGGTGATTTTGTGCCCTAATGTATAAATATTACATCACTCTGTGGTGTCCTTCATTTTTCCCACCGTAATTGGAATAGTAGTCTGTGAACATCACCCCCCACTGAGTACAGCAGTTTGGAACTTAAAAAGGCTTGTTTTCTCTCAAATTAGGTAATAGTTTGGTAGCTCTGAACTTACTTGGTATTGGTGATGTAGTCACTGATGTTGTTGTTGTGGTCTTTGTAGTGGTTGGTGTAGTTACAGTGGTGGTTGATAGTGTAGTCTCAGGTGTTGTTATACAATAATTGCAGCAGTAGACACTGATCTCATAATTATAGCACACTGGCATGAATCCAGTCTGGTCTTTGTTGTGACACACTAAGCCAGTGGAGACATCACAGGTCACTATCTGGCCCACCTCTTCCAGTGGTATATCTGGGAATTTCTGTGCTCTGCAGGAAATGTTCTCTGGCTTATCACACACTTCAAAATTTTCTTTTCTGATGTTCTCATAAATCTCATAATCCCCTCCATTTGGTTCATATTTAGGGTATGACACATCAAACCACTGTGACCATGAGCAGGTATCAATACAGGTAGTTCCTGAAACACAGATGATGATAATGTTTTTACAACATTAGTTAATCTTGTAGAACATGTAGTAGCTGTTTAAGCTGAGAAACACCAATTAGAGATTTTAAAAAGGATTTCTACCTAATAAGAAAATATTTCTGATTTAAATGCACTCTGGAATACCAGCTCTGATCTTAGTAAATTGACAAAAGGAAAATTCACACTGAATTATTGTAGTACATCAATATGGAAACATGATGATCAAGACCATTAACCCCTTTGTGACGGGAGATGTACACTGTACGTCCTGATACCAAGTGCCTATATGACTGGCCACGTACACTGTACGTGACCAGTTATTTGAGGCTCTGTAATGCTGGTACCCACTGATTCTCAGCGGTTACCATTAATTAATGAATGCCTCAGTAGAAAGAATGATAAAAGAATGAAGCCGTTACATACAAATACCGGATCGCTAATTAGATAGCAGAGAGGTAGCAGAGTGAGTCACCTCTCTGCTATTCGTTTTGACAGCTCCATAGACTGGCCCGATGTCTATGAAGCTGTGTAATACATTTCAGGCACAGAGATACATTGTAACATTGTGCCTGAAATGTATCACTTCTGATCGTCTGGGCACGATCAGAATCCTTTAGTGAGATCTGATTCTGACATGCTGTCAGGATCAGTCTCTAAGGTTATTATTAGCTGTTCCTATGTTTGGAGCAGCCTAATAATAACCAACATTTAAAAAAAAGTTTATTTATCAAGCAGTTATATTGACTGCTTGATATAAACTGACAAAAAAAGTCTAAAAAAAATTAAGAAAATAAAGATTATATATAAATATATTTGTTATACTATAATTATTAAACAATTCTAAAAAATAATAATAATCAAAACTTGTGAAAAAAGTGTTTTCTTTATATTTTTCCCTCATTTTTTTAAATATTGTATTCAAACTAAGTAAGGTGTTAGGTACACATGTTTGATATAATTATATAGCCCTATCTGTCCTCTAAAAAAACAATATATTATATGTGCGGGTGCACTTTGTAAAAAAGTATATTACTGCCATGGAAGAATCACACAGCAAAAATGTAAAAAGTGTGTCAGTCATTTACGAACAGAAACTGAAAACAAGCTCAGTCATGAAGGGGTTAAAAGGACATTATTTACAGAAAAATCAGCATTCAGTTAAAGAAAAATTGACCTAGTTTCTAAGAATAAGAGGAAGTTTGCTATGCACATATCTTCTCCACTTCCTTTCATCCTGCTTAAAAAAAAATGTAATCTATTGTAATTCCCAACTTCTGTATTACAAATCACTCATTAATCTGAACATCAGAATCTCTGATCAGAACAGTAGAAGAATTACTGCCATAGCAGCACATGTGGCCTTTCTAAGTGACATGTCATTAAAGATGAACTCCAGTTTTTTCAAATCAACCCTTGCAGTGGGGCTACCCCCCCCCCTCCCACCACCACCACCACCACCACCACTGCAAGGGTTAAGTACTCATTTTTGTCTAGGGACAAGAAGAAGAAGGAGATATACTCACCTGATCCTTGGTCAATCCGCAGTGGGGGTTGCTCCATTGCAAGGGTCAATTTGGAAACATTCTGGAGTCCCTTTCTCTACCACAAGCTTCCTTCTTGGTCCATGGCCTGCCATACCTATCTAAAATACAGTATGCACGAACAACGTGCACTGCACATACTTATATTGGTTAACATTGGGAACAAGCAGTGCTATTAATATTCTTATGTTAGGAGGGGACCTTGGAGTATGCAAGATACAACCCTTTCTCACTGTTGTGGACTTACACTGTTATTTTGACATGTTTTTTTTCAAAAATTCAGTTAATAATTACAAGTAGAAACATGCTCCTAATATATGGTCATAAACTCTATGGCACATCAACATATACTACTGTATATGGCTAAAAGTGTGTGAACACATAAACATCACACCTACATGAGCTTGTTCTGCAATGAAGGACTCCCAAATGGGATAAAAAAAGGGTATATTCACTAAGCTGCGGTAGGCAGCCGAGTGACCCACTGACGCTGTTCGGCTATTCACTTCAGGCTTGTACGGATGATTCCAGCCGTATATCGGCTGAAATCAGCCATACATCGGGTGGCTTTGTGTGGCTTCGGGTCAGCCGAACATGCTCAGCAGAAGTGCAGAAGGAGTTCGACTCAGCCGATCCAACATCTGGATCGGCTAATCCGAACCTCCGGCAGGCTACTCGCTGCTTTTCGGTCTATTCTTATAGATGCCGAACAGCAGTGAGTAGATAGCCAAATGCCACTGTAGGATCGAGCAGAACAGAAAAATTGTTAAAGAAGTAGAAAAAAATAGAAAATGATTATGCGGCGCTAGCAGTGACAGCTAGCTCCGCCCAACTGTGTTCTATTGGCCGGTGCGGTTCTGCTGCCGTCAAAAAATAAAAAAACGAAATACCCATAGGAAAGCATAGCTAGATTCCTATTGGCTATTTCACTTTGCAATAGCCAATAGCAAAGTAGCTATTGCACCCGCCCTCTGCTGCTGTCAATCACCAGACGGGCACCTGATGGAGAACTGCAGGTCCCCCCAGTTGGCTGCCGTCAGAAGAAATAAATAAATAAAAAAACGAGCAGGGAAAGGTTTACTCTGCTCGATCGAGCAGAGTGAACCTTTCTGTGAGAAAGTGTTTCTCTCCCGGGTGGCCGGGATCCTATTAGACTCCCAGATCGTCCGGGGGAGGAATGACAGATGCGTTCCTGGTTACCAGGTAACCAGAAACGACATCGGTCATTACACACTGAGAACACGGAGAGGCCACTCTCAGTGTGTAATGACAGCGTCCCCGGTCAGCTGGTAACCAGGGACGCTGATCTCTCTGCAAGTGGCCGGAGCCAGCCGTGACATGACGGCTGGCTCCGCCCAGCTGTTGGAAACAGGCTGTCGGCCAGCCAATGGCCGGCAATTCAGCCAGCTTCGGCTTTCAGCGTGGCTCAGTCGAGCCGAGGCATGTGCCTTCAGCTCGACTGAGCTGCTCAGCCAACTTCGGGAGCTGTACGGGCTATAGGGAATAGCCCGTACAGCAGCACTTCGGTTCTACTGAACCGAAGGGGTCCTGGGGCCGAAGCTAGCTGAAGGATCAGCCAAATCTACGGCTAGATCCTTCTGCAGCTTTGTGAATAGACCCCAAAGTGGAGGAAAGGTACAGGTGAGACCTATGTGTAAAACACCTATTAGAGTAATGCCTAATACAACATGCAGCCTTGTCTGCATCATCATGGTTACAGAACCTGTATAGGACATAATGATGAAATGAGCAGGACTGCATTGCTAAATTGCAAGAAAAAGCTGTAAGTGGTTAAACACTTAATAAAAAAGTTAGCAGTTAATAAATGCCATTGTGTCATTTCTGTCAATTTTGCTATTTAACTAGAAAAATTAGATATTGATGTTTTAGTTGCACAATTTGGTTATCTGGTTATGGAGCCTGCAGATCCACCTAAAAAAATCAATTCAATATCACTCTAATGTTATAATGTTAAACATTTAAAAAAAAGTTTTGTTTTCAAAGGTTTTAGAGGCAGATAATAAACTGGAAAATGGTCCCTAAAACAATGCAATGATTTCTGTTTGCATTTCATTTATTTACATACTTTGACGAAAGATACATATCAATTAAGTATAACTACAAAAAGACTTTGTTTCTTCAAAATCCTAAAGCCTAACTCCAGCCCAAATATAAATCTATTTAGTAGTTCATTAAAAGACAATGATAAAAGATTTTAAAGCAGCTTTTGCTGCATTATTCACCTTCAACATGGTGCCATTTACAGTAGTATTTTTTTTTCACCACTAGAAGTACTCAGTCTTCTGGGTTGAATTAGGAGCAGCATCATTCAACCCACTTCCTGCGAACCTAGGCTGCCATCCCCAGTTTGGGTATGGACACTGAAGTAGAATCAAGAAGGTGGGAACACCTAAGGTGACAGCTGTGAGCTGAGGCTATCCTCAGATCTGTTTCTGTTGAAGCTTCCTAAAACAGCAGGATGTGAAGCACCTCCATTGCAAGCAACCCATCCAGGTTTAGGTCATGCCTGGGCAAGAGCCATGGAGCCTGGTTGGCGCTTTGATTAAAAAAAAGTACCTGGTATGCTACAGTTAACTCTGCTGAGCCTAGAACATGTCCTTAACCACTTCACTACCACAAGTTATGTAGTCTAAAGCCATAAGATCACTTTTATGTAAAAGCTAAGGTTGTTTAAACTGTATATAAGCTTATTTAAACCGTTTAAGAGCAGGACTGGCTGGGTTCCCTAGGCGACACCTATAATGTGCATTTTTCGGGCGTGTATTTTGAGCGTTTTTGCGCTGAATCAGCTGCGACAATATTGTCAGGATCCAGAGCACCCCCAGGTGGTGCTGGAGCCAGGTCCTGCAGTTCCTGTGCTCGCCTGCGGGTGTCTCCAGCAGCCAGGGACTGTAAGGAACCTGCAGCTCCAGTACTCACCTGCGGGTGTGCCCCAGCTGTGACTGATCATCCCATCACCTGGTGCTTCCTGGGAGGGTATTTAGGCCCTACCTGCAGTCAGGAAGCTGGCTCAGTATTGCGTCGCCTGCACTTGACTGATTCCCATAAACCTGAACCCTGCTTCCTATCTGCAGACCTGTCACCGACCCGGCTTGTTACCCGACCACTCTCTTGGATCCTGTTCCTGTACCGTGCTGCTGCCCTCCTGTTAACGACCCGGCTTGTACCTGACCACTCTTCTTTTATCCTGAGGCCTGCCATATATCTGCAGGCCTGTTACCCCTCCTTGTTGCTTCACCCTGGCTGTAGGTGTGTTTGTCCCAATGGTGGGTTTATTACTTCACTGCTAAACCTGTGGGGGGTTGAGGGGATTTGTAGTTTTGTTGTTGTGTAGCAAATAAACTGTGTGCATAGAACCCTATCCTGTGTGGGCATATTAATTTGGTCATCCTGCGTGGGTACCTGCATGTGGTGTGAGGACGCCTGTGCATGGTACCCTGACAAATATGCCTAGGTGTGAATGGAGCATTAGGACATATATCTAGAATTCAGAAGTGGTTTAGAAGCACTCCAATTACAGTTGGCAAAAACAACATCTGTATGTATCTTCTTCAAGTCAACATTGCTCTGCCACAAAAGATTTATGTGAGTAGAGATTAAAAAAAGAACCACTTGTCTTTCTCATCCCACCCCCGTTACATTTTAGCATCACAGCTAGGGATGAGGTTTAGGTTTGCCACTATGAGTTTAAGGCGAATCCTGAAAATTCTGTCCAAGGGAATGTTTTGGTACATTTGTTGGCAGTTTTCTTAAATCATAATGCACTGCATGGCCTTTTAACTATGTCCAGGCTTAGAAGGGCCAATAATGGGGCTTTCGGATATGCCAGCCCCTTCACTATAAAAGACGGGGCACAGAGCCATAGGGGTTGATTTTCTAACCTTATAAACACGCCACGAACAAGTATACACCTCTGTAGTGTGTTCCCTCCCAGCATGATCTATTGGTGGAATCTAGACACCTTTGGTAGTGTGTACACACCCAGCAGGTGTGTTGTGCAAAGCCCTGTATGAATTGCAAGGTGATGTTGTGTAAATTAGCTCTACATTGTGTTGCTTGCGTTGATGAATGCAGGAATGTAAATGCATGAGCTAACCATTTTTGTCTAAACTGTGAAGCAGCATTATATATGCATCATGTGCATGATTTTTCCATATATGGCATTAGTGGAAATATGCTTGGAGACTTGCATGCTGCTATTAGAGCGGCGTGTAGCCTATGGCGCATGCTACATGACGCGCACGTACGTAAATACATAAAAACGCGCCATAACGGCGTGAAAATGTGACACGTTGCTCGTGTTTGGTTGATAAATACGTTTTGCTGTGTAAAAATGCACACGCACCTGGTGCATGCGTGTGTTTAGGTTAGTAAATCACCCCCATAGTGTCAGTGAACTAGAAGGTGTTGTGGGGAAAGCTGTCAAATTGCAAAGGGAGAGATTAGGATCAGTTAGGAAACTGTACTTTAATTCTGATTGCTAGCTGTTTGGGCAATCAAGCTCTTTTCTGTTCTTATTATGGAAGTTTTTTTTTTAACTTTGATTATATTGTAGCTGATTTGGTGTCAGCAGGTCACTTTTAACTGCTGTCCCATCCAGAGGAAGTGTTGCTCTTTTTTTTCTGCAAGGCTTCCCTTACAAAAATGGGGGTTTGCTTTAGGGGTGGTATTTTGGGCTTCATCTATTTTGGGGATATATTGGTTTAAATTTGATGTCGATAGAATATTTTATTTATTTTCTGCAAGTCTTCCCTTTTTGGGGGGTTTCGATTTATTTTGTGGGTTTTCAACATTTTATGTTGAAGGGACCTTTTTTTAGTCTGGGTGCATTATGCGGAACATTCACTTGTTACTGACCATATGTTCTTGGTACTTCTTTTTGGTCACAGTATGCTACAGCATTATTTAATAGAAAAAAAATGAAATGCACCTAAACCACCTCACATTATATCAGTCACATTTAATGCACCCCCCTATCCCCATAAATAAAATAAGAGTTAGGGATACACCAGTTAGGCATTTTATCCCTGACTAAAACTGTCCTGCTGCTGGTCAATTATCCTCTGCAGTATCTGAATTATTTTAGTAAATCCCCAGCCTGTACTCCTTGTCTCTATTAAATTTGGGTCTAGGCCTTGCTCATTACAATTGTTCTGCTACTGGAAAATTTTACACTACTGTATCATTTGCAGTCTCTTAGGGGTCTATTCACAAAGCTGCCGAGGGCAGCTGAGTGAATGACCGATCTGAAGTGAAGTGAGCCAAACACTGTTCGGCTATTCACTTCAGGCTGGTACGGCTAATTTCAGCCGTACATCGGCTGAAATCAGCCGTACATCGGCTTGCTTCATGTGGCTTCGGGTCGGCCGAACATGCTCAGCATGTTCGGCCGACCCAAAGTGCAGAAGGAGTTCGACTCAGCTGATCCAACATCTGGATCGGCTGAGCCGAACCTCCGGCAGGCTTCTCACTGCTGTTTGGGCTATTCTTAAAGATCCCGAACAGCAGTGAGTGAATAGCCGAATGCCACCGAGCGGCATTCGGCTCGGCTGTTCTGCTCGGTCCCTCAGAGGTACCGAGCAGAACAGAAAAACAGTGAAAAAAGTTTAAAAAGTAAATAGCAAACGATTGTGCGGAGCTAGCAGTGACAGCTAGCTC
>NW_017307060.1:213684-215713 GCF_000935625.1 Nanorana parkeri | reverse complement strand
CGGCCGCTCGGCCAGCTTCGGCTTTCAGCACGGCTCATATGCGTACGGCTCGGCTGAGCCGCTCGGCCATGATCGGGAGCTGTACGGGCTATTGTGAATAGCCCGTACAGCACCCCTTTGGTTCTACTGAACCGAAGGGGTCCTGGAGCTGAAGCTAGCCGAATGATCGGCCAAAGCTACGGCCAGATCCTTCGGCAGCTTCGTGAATAGACCCCTTAGTCTCTGTAGTAATACCCTGTTTCCCCGAAAATAAGACCTACCCTGAAAATAAGACCTAATACTATTTTTGGGAATTGCTAAAATATAAGACCTACCCCGAAAATAAGACCTAGTTGTGACCATTCCCAGCGCCGGTGGTGGCATAAGGGGGAACTTGAAGAGCCGCGGGAGAGAATCAGCAGTGCCAATGAAGCCAGCGCTAGAGGAAGCGAGGCGGGACCGGAGGGAGCAGAGCCAAATAACTGATGTTTCCTCTATAGCGCCGGCTCCTGTCACAGGCGCAGTGATACTAAATGCACTCCGCCTGTGAGGAATTCATAGTGAAAGCGCGCTTCACTCTTTCTGGCCAGCGATTGGTTACCAAATTGCTCTTGGAAAGGTACGGCACCTGATTGCCCTGATCACCCTATTCTTGACTTCGCCATTTTGGATTATTTAATTTTGGATTGTTGTAAAATGAAAAAAAAAAGTAAGACCTAGTGTGTTTTTTTTGAGCCTCAAAAAATATAAGACAGTGTCTTATTTTCGGGGAAACATGGTATATGTGACTGTACTCTAGTACATTTTAGGTTACTATCTGTTTAAAACTTTGTTGCTGCTGGGCAATTTTACACTGCTGCGTCCTCTGCAGTATCTTAATTCTTGTAGTAAAGCCCCAGCCTGTGCTCTTTGTCACCAGTAGATTAAAACCTAGTCTTGCTTTTTATAAAATTGCCCTGCTGATGGCCAAATTTAAACTGCTTGCCTTGTAGTAAAACACTTGTCTGTAATCTCATTAGTATATTTCAGCCAATTCTCCCTCATTGAAATGTGCTGCAGCAGTTTAGTTTTACACTGCTGGTATATCATTTGTGGTCTCTTAATTCTTGCTGAGAGTTTAATGGATATTTGCTGGTGGCAGGGCAGTTATGCATCAGCGAGAACAAGAACAGCCATAGAAAACTACTGGCCAATATCAATCTGCTCAACAAAGGGGGTCTATTACAATTTGGTGAAAAAAAAGCCTTTTTTTAACAGAAATTAATTAGATTGAAGTGCTGCTGCTATATGTACGCCAAGCTAGTTGTAAAGGGAGAAAAAAAATCCACAGCTAAATATGCACTGCCAGTGTACACTGTCGCTGAGACTGTATGTGAAAAGGATACTGTTCTGTAACACCAGGGTAAGCTTTAAGGCATGTTCTGCTAATGCAAAACTTTTTTTTAAATTGTTATTGAAATGTAACTGTATTTTTCTGACAAGGATAGCAGGTTCCTGATTGGTGGGTTTGTGTTTCTTGGTTTTGATACTACAAGCACATCGTATTGTAAACCAGATTTGAGTGTAATGGGCCTGAATATGAAATCATTTATCAGCCTGTTGGCATAGATCATTTCCAAGCCTGTGTATTGTATTTGACTATATGAAATAATATGCTGTTTAGTTGGCAGAAGTAAACTTTGATGATGTTTAACCCCTTCATGACTGAGCTTGTTTTCAGTTTCTGTTCGTAAATGACTGACACAGTTTTTACTTTTTTTGCTGTGTAATGCTTCCATGGCAGTAATATACTTTCTTACTAAATGTACCCACACATATTATATATTGTTTTTTAGAGGACAGATAGGGCTATATAATTATATCAAACATGTGTACCTAACACCTCACTTAGTTCGAATAAAATAACATGAGGAAAAAACGTAAAGAAAACACTGTTTTCACAAGTTTTTATTATTATTATGATTATTATTATTTTTTAGAATTGTTTTTAATAATTATAGTATAAAAACAAATAAATATATATATATATATATATATATATATTTTTTGC